>NC_079216.1:10325542-10453768 GCF_029633865.1 Lampris incognitus | reverse complement strand
TCTACCGAGGACAACCTTTCTTAAAATTAATACTTTCATTATCCTATTTAATGCTATGGATAAAAGCATTAATTAAAGAGTAAACACCTTCTTCGACAGTTTTCAGTATCAGCTGCAAATCATATTTTAGGTTTCACAAACGTGTCTCAGCATATGAAAAAACAATGAAAATGGAAGCAGAGGATGTTTGTTGAAGGGCTGAAGGACAAAAATTCAGTTATCGCTTGTCTTTAGATTGGTTTGTTTAGAGGTTGGCAGGATGGCAGGATTAATGTGGCTCTTTCAACAAAGAGGCCCTTGTCACTTTCAGGACAGCAGGAGCTTTATTCCACAATAAGATAATGACCATTTGCGAAATAACAAACTTACAACGTACACAGAGGTTGAGGTAAAAACAGATGATGGTGCTTTTCAAAGGAAAGGATCTCAATTAAGTCGTTACTGGGCAAGATGAGAATATGCACCTACTAAGTCCTCTACATTTTGGATACTGACGACGGACTGAGATCTTAACATATTGAATGAGCAATTTCAAGTCAGACTTTCTCTCTAAATTGTTTTCATGGTATTTTGCAAATTTAGTTCTTCACTTCCAGTCGAGTGTCAAGAGGACAGAATGGCCCTACATCCACCATGGGTGTTGCTGGACATTGTAATTGAACAACAGCACACAGAGGCAGTCTACTGCGGTGCAGGCTGTCTGTTTTTTTGGAGATCCCCCCCCCCCTTCTTCTCACCAATTGTACCTGTCCAATTACCCCACTCTTCCGAGCTGTCCTGGTCGCTGCTCCACCCCCTCTGCCGATGCGGGGAGGGCTGCAGACTACCACATGCCTCCTCCGATACACGTGGAGTCACCAGCCGCTTCTTTTCACCTGACAGTGAGGAGTTTCGCCAGGGGGATGTAGTGCATGGGAGAATCACACTAGTCCCCCAGTTCCCCCTCCCCCCAGAACAGGCGCCCCGACTGACCAGAGGAGGCGCTAGTCCAGCGACCAGGACACATACCCAACTGTGTCTGTAGGGACGCCCGACCAAGCCGGAGGTAAGACAGGGATTCGAACTAGCGATCCCTGTGTTGCTAGGCAACAGCATAGACCACTACGCTACCCGGACGCCCAGACTGTCTGTTTTATGGCAGTGTTACGCTGACGTTCAAGGCACTCAGTGGTATCTGCAATACATGACAATTTACAAAGACAAAGCATTTAAGGGTTCATAATGCCTTGCTCAAGCTCTCACGGGAAAGAAACCTGTTAACCTTTCAAATAAAGCTGACAAGAGTTTTCAGCCACAAGGCCAACTTTGCACCATGTGCCATTTGGTTGACATTTACATCCCGTAGTCATTGAGCTCGTGCTCATTTTTCATGGCTGGCATGATTGATTTTCTCAGTAGATGAAAGGTGTAAGTAGGCCTTTGGTTACTGAGGACATCCCAAGGACACATTTTTGTCCTGTGTAATCTAGTGGTACACCATGACACCAACACTGTAAGGGCATGGCTTTCATTTTAATCCTCGGTGTCAGGCACATGGGATAAAAGAGAATAGGGAATATTGCATTTGCACCATTTTTTTAGTGGGATAAAAGGACACTAGTCATAGAGCTGCCAAAAAAAGTTACAAGCTCCCTGCAGCAGTCATTGCATCAACATCCATTGCATTGCATCCGTTGCATCAAGATGAACATGCATTGCATGGCGGCACAGTGGCCCAGTAGTTAGCACTGTCACCTCACAGCAAGAAGGTCCTGGTATCGAACCCCAGGGTTGCCCAACATTGGGGGGGGGATCCCAGGTCGTCCTCTGTGTGGAGTTTGCATGTTCCCACCATGTCTGCGGTGGGGTTTCTCCGGGTGCTCCGGTTTCCCCCACCATCAAAAAGACATGCATGTTAGGGTTAATACTCCTGTCTGTGCCCCTGACCGAGGCAATGGCAAGATGAACTGGAGTTGGTTCCTGGGTGCTGCACAGCGGCTGCCCACTGCTCCTAGCTACACAGCTAGGATGAGGTAAATGCAGAGTGTAATTTCCCCACAGGGATTAATATAGTGTACCAAAAAAAAAATCGACGTGTCCTGTCACAGTGCCATTGAGGAAGACACACTGAAGTCCTACCTGTTCACCCGCCGGGAGTTTTCTTGGACAAGCCAGTCAGCTATAAACTGTATAGTACATTTGCTCTACACATCCCCATGGCTAGACAATCAGCACCAGCTGCTGCATCGCTGCCAACTCTGCCTTTGTGCGTATGTGGTACTTTAGAGTGAATTAATGGCGTTGCCACGGTGGAATAGGCCTGTAAAGCAAGCATACCGCCCAAAAACCACAGGTATGTAGCACCAGGGTGTCGCTATCTGTCCCACCGATTCGGGCTCTGGGAGGGAGCTGACGGCAGCCCTTATGTAAGACAGTGCATTAGGAGGTGGTTGCCATGGTGACAGGAATGCCCATTAGATGTTAAGAGGGGGTTGTGGGGAAAACGGTGTAGCATTACAAAATGGTTCTCACCCAAGACAATAAACGAGCGAGCCAAGTAGGTCAAAAAAAATAATCATAATTGATATTAATTAAAATATATGTTTGAGTAATCTTGACAGGTTTGCAGGGTTATTACGTAGGTCTGCAAATTCTGGGGGGGGGGGAAAGTATTACAAGGGAGTCTTGAAAAGTGTGAAGAAGGCTATTTTCAGCCCTGTTGTATCTACATTTACCTCCACAGTTAATGTAGTATGTATATAGAACCGCTTCACACCTTGCGACGTTTGTTGCCGTGAGGAAAAATGTTCATCTAAAGACTGATATGACGGGGCTGACAGTCATACCGCCCCGCCGCCGTCAGCATCCACGATGACGAGCAATGGTCAGGATTTTCAAAATTAACCGAAGAAACTAAAGCCTGACCAAAATATGTGGATGTAGAAAGGCAAATGTGTGATGTAGTTCCCAGGTACTCAAGTTTAGAGGGAGGCACAGGTTTCACGGAGATTAACCGGAAGGTTGAAAATAAATAAATAAAGTGTTTGTTAAAGACTACTGAAGTTAAGGGTAAGGCCCTGAACCCGGTGATAATTATGTTTGGTTGATGCTCGGCAGCTTGTGAGGGAAGCGAAAACTAGGCCGAAAACAGCACAAACGTCATCATTATATTATCTCCCATGAGATGCAAAAAGGACAAAAGATGTTGTTTTCAGGGATTGAGGCCAGTTGATACTAATGATCTGTTTATGTTGTCAGGTCAGATGAGCGGCAGGGTGGAGATAACAGTGATAAGTAATTAAAGTGATGGTAATAATAATGATCATAAGAGAAACTTTCATTTATGTTAATTATCTTTTCCAAATTAAGTTACAACCAAGGAAACAATTGATAATGATGAATCATAATACTGGTAGATCAATAAAATAGATATAACAGTTAAGTAGGGCAAATCGAATGTCAGAAGTGTGAAAAGGCCTCAAGCGTTGAGTAAACATGTTACGAAACTCTCGGTCTGAGCTCTGCAGCAAGTTGTTTTTCAGCCATACTGTCCCGACAGCTGAATTCTGGTTACCTTTAGTCTTTAGCCTGGACTACCCAATTAGTGACTGAATCAATGAGCAGTGATTAAGAAGACTGTCAACACCGCTGACTGTCCCGTCCAGGAGGGTCTGTGCAGGACACCGGACCGCTTCCTGTACACTCACAGTCCCACTGCGTGCATAAGATCATCAACTGACACCTTAAATGTCCAAAGAGACGTCAATAAACCATTTGCAGTTTGAATGCAAACGTTGCAAATGTCGCACAATGCTCAACATGCACAAAATAACTTGGTGTAACTCACTTTTACCCAGACTCATCTAGTATATTGATTCTGCCTCTCTCTCTCTCTCCACATTTCCCAATGCTACCAACTTCACCCTCTCTCTACTCTCTTCTTCTCTGGCTCTCACACTCCATCTCACTGTTTCTTACTTGCATTCTCCGTCTTCTTCCCTTTATCTACCCCTCTCTACCCCCGCCCCTCTTCCCCCCATCCCGTATACCTATCATTTAGAGGTACAATCTGCAACTGATGCACACAGCGGCTGTCCACCCCACGTCTGCCCTTGTTTTGGTCAGACTATGTAAAATTGTTTGCTTTATTACTTGTGAATGATAGAAACCCCCCCCCCCCCGTGTCTTATTCCAGGAGGCATCCAAGGCGGTGCAGCCCCAGCTACTGGGTCGAATCATTGCCTCCTTCGACCCGTTCCACGCCCCGGAGCGGGCCCAGGGCTACTACCTGGCCCTGGGCCTCTGCCTTCTCTTCACTGCCCGCTTCCTCCTGTTACAGCCAGCCATCTTTGGCCTGCACCACCTGGGCATGCAGATCCGCATTGCACTGTTTAGTCTCATATACAAAAAGGTGGGTGAAGTCAAAAGGCTAAAACAGACTCCGAAAGTCAAAGATAAAACAAGGTTCTCTAATTGTTCAAACATCATGTTGGTACTTATTGAGGAGTTGCTAAATACACCCACGCTTGTTATTATCTGTGTATTATGTGAGAGAATCACGTGTGTGTTGACGATCTATCTGTACAGTACAACTTTAGATACTTCTAGCTTACTCTTTCTGTTGCTCTTAAGCTCCAGCGAGTTTCATGTGCCGAGGGATTCCCCCTTGTTTTGAACATGAAACATCAACGGCGAATCAAATTCCCAGAATGCTAGTCACATTTGGATGCCCGATATTAGATAATCACACAGTGGTGTGACAGCCATGGCCGTTTGGTGTCCCCGCTCGGTCAAGGTTCCCCTCTCTCTCTCTCTCCCTCTGTTTCTACCGTTTGGATCTCACTTGTCTTGTGACCTTTGACCTTTTCAGACTCTGAAGCTGTCCAGCCGTGTTCTGGACAAGATCAGCACAGGTCAGCTGGTCAGCCTGATGTCGGCCCACCTCAACAAGCTGGACGAGGTAAGTCCACCCAGAGCCCTCTGTTTGGACGTGCCGGCTAAACGAAGCCGTGATCCTGCAGAGTTTCTAAAATGGGATTCTGCAAATCAGGACACTTGCTCTTAAAAAGTAGCTAAAGGTGGAAGATGGGGAAGGAGAAGCTATTGGATTTTCTTTGGTATAATAACTACCTGGGTCATCACTCAGCAAAAATAACAACAGCACTGTTACAGACAGGACACTCTCTTGATCATGAAGGATTTTAAACACCTGTGATGAGAGTCACACGTTTTTTGCCCCGGTTCCACAGTGGGAACTGGGGTGGGGGGGGGGTGTAGCATATCCCTCCGAAAGATGGTCTGACAATTGAACTGATGATTTTAGATTCATTGGAAATCCCAAAACCAACATAAGAGCTAGTAACCAAAACACAAACAAAGGTTAGCGAGCATTATCATAGCCTAACACTAGCTCACATTAAGCTAACGCTAACTCAATTAAACAAGCGGTAAGAAAGAGTTCTTATAGTTCAAAACTACTTTAAGACACAAATCACATGTTAATATTACAGTATTACAACGAATACTAACCTTGTGCCTCTTCGGGGGGTGGGGGGGTGCTAATAACATTAAAAATTTCATTGTATGTGCTTTCAGTTCACCGTTTCCTCTTTTCCCTCGCTCACGGTAGGAACTAGGTATCAGCGAGTAGTTTTCAAAATAAAAGCCCCCTCTAATCAAAACAGGAAATAAGACACTATAAGCTTAAAACAGGTAAACTGCGTAATAAAAGCAACAGAAATGACTGTTCAACAGGACTATCTCTTCTTTAGAGCTAACACATAAACTGGGTTATTTACAGGGGCGCTACGTGTTTTGTTTGAGAATACTTCTGCGGTGACCTTTTAAGTATCACTGCTTTGCTTCTCAGGCTTTACAAGCCACTTCAGGGATTCGGACAACCGCTTCCTGATCACAAAGTCCGCTGTTCGAGCTATTCTTTACTGTAGGTGCTCGCGGTGCAGTCGTTTTTCACGGTGCAAGAGCTTGCTTAAAAACCCCTTTGTCCGCAGGGGAAAGCGTGACACACACCCTCGGCGACTACAGTGAATCAATGTTATTACCAAACACTTGCCTTTGTGTGCTGTTAAATTGACCTACTGGCTAGAAAAGGGAAGAACGGTATCACTGTGGGGGAACAAAGCAGCCAATAAACAAACCAAGACACGCACACACACAACACACACACACACACACACACTCCAACATAAGATGACCTCTTAAATAGTGAAGGACTTTTATCGAAACAAGACCAAAACACCAAACAAAAGTACACACACACCTGAACAACAAAGAAGAACCACTTGGCTATGGTTAGGTGCCCGTGTGTGTGTGTGTGTGTGTGTGTGTGGGTGTGTGCACGTGAGCACGTGTATGTAGTATGTATATGCCCATGTGTGCTTGTGAAAGTGTTTGTGTGTGTCTGCATGTGAGTGTGTCTCTGTTCGCACACGTGTGCAGAGGAACTTGTGTGTGATATAGGCTGAACCGTGGCTCTCCAGTCGTAAGTGTCACCGAGGCGCTGAATGTGGAAACACTCTGCAAGCTGCTCCGAGGCAATTATCACCTGGCTTGGATGTGGCTTGGCCCGCCACACAGCTCTCTCCCCTTTATGAGTATTATGGGATAGTTTGCATGGAAATGCTTGTGTTTCTCTGATACAGATGGCGCGCGCGTGTGTGTGTGTGTGTGTGTTGGAGGGATATGGTAAATAACGGTCAGGGAAATAATTCAAAACAAATGGGAGTGCCTTCCGGAGACATTTCACTTTTTGTGTCAACAAATTATTGTTATTAGTTCATTTCATTCAGTGAGTTATTAATTTGTTTAAGCAGTCAGTCAGTCCTTCTACTATGGCAAAAATAAATAAATAAATCAATTTCCTACACTAGCCCGAATTTCGGTTAAGCAGCCTGTTGAAGTGTCCTTGAGCAAAACACAAGAGTTCCCGTAAGCTCAAGGAAACTGTTCTTTAGCTGACCTCCCTGAACGGAGGCGAGCAGGCAGAAAGTTTCCTTATCTGCAATAAAGGAACACATTATTATCATTATTATCGCTGTGGGTATTATCAATGACAGAGTCCAGTTACTTTGTTTACTCTAGCTGATAAGTTGGTTCTCTTGGTGTGTTGTGTGTACTCCAGAGCCTGGGGCTTGCCCATTTTGTGTGGATCACCCCCCTGCAGTGTATACTGTGTGTGGGTCTGATCTGGGAGCTGATTGAGGTCAATGGCTTCTGTGCGCTGGCAGCCCTCACCCTGCTGGGCATCATCCAGGCCTGGCTCTCCCAGAAGATGGGGCCTCATAGGTAGGTAGTGATACATCTTGATACGCCACGTGTATGTATACATAACACACACACACACGAGCAGGCTCAGAGCCACAGCGACAATACTGACAATGCTTTCATAACTTTACGATGTATGTTTTTTAATACACACACACAAAAAAAAAGGATCATGGGAATCGTGTTAAAATTTGCTGCTACGGTGTGAGTAGTCTTATCTTAGATTACTTTTGCAGATAATTCAGCTGCCTACTTTCACTATGGCAATTAGCCAAATAGTGCACAGTAACGAAAAGACATGATTTGTAAAGAAGGGTTGTCTGGGGCGTCCGGGAATTGTAGCAGCAGTTTATTTCTTTGCATACCGACACGGGGATCGCCGGGTCGAATCCCCATGTTACCTCCGGCTTGGTCAGGTGTCCCCACAGACACAATTGGCCGTGTCTGCGGTTGGGAAGCCGGATGTAGGTGCGTCGAAAAGAAGCGGCTGGCGACTCCACATGTATTGGAGGAGGCATGTGGTAGTCTGCAGCCCTCCCTGGATTGGCAGAGGGGACGGAGCAACGACTGGGATGGCTCGGAAGAGTGGGGTAATTGGCCGGATACAATTGGGGAGAAAAGGGGGGGGGTTTTAAAAAAAAAGGGTTGTCTTAAATGTGCGACACCTTGGTCAAGTTTGCTATGTCCATCAGAGTCGATGAGTAGTCAGGTAGAGGAGACTGAGTGGGTGCCTTTGTGTTCGTGTGAATTTATGTCAGTATCCACGTGTGTACATGCCTGCAGTTGTCCGTCTTTACTCCACATCATATTCTTTGTTCCCCTCGTGAGGGCGAAGCGGGCCGGGCTGATCAGTCGACGGCTGGCTCTCACCTCGGAGATCGTGGAGAACATCCACTCGGTGAAGGCCTACGGCTGGGAGGAGGTGATGGAGACCATAATCAAGAACATCAGACAGTAAGACATTCAGATAACAGCAGCAGTGTCCAGGGAAAAGTCGACAAACCCCCCAACCCCCGGGTCCAACGACCTTTCGGTGGAGTCTGTGTGGGTCACTGAGCTGACTAACACAAGTTGTAAAAGGCCTTCACCGGGAGACAATGCTTTGTACGCAAAGCGGAGACAATACAGCTTGTCCTTGACTTGCCCCACTGTGAATTTTCGTTGTGCTTCCCTGTCTAGAGCCGACATCCAATGTCCTGCTTTTTTACTGGTCTCCAATAAACTGAACCATCATATCCTGTCATAATGTTAAATGTGTAATTAGATTTGAGAGCTGATTATATGCAGCCATTTCACCTTGCACAAGAGCCTTTTAAAAGGGCACATGGCTGTTGTGGCAATCTCATAAGCTCCTGGTAGTGTGACGATCTCCGTAACCACAGGACCAGCCCATTACCTGTCTGTCAATTCAATGTAAACCTGTCCTTAGGCTACACAAATGAGGTTTCTTTTCTCTCTCTAGCAACAGATTGCTCAGTTTAATTTCACCCTCAGATGTTAGATGGCAGAAATGAAACATGCCACAAAAAAAAAATCGTCTCTTCTTCTCTTCATTTGGCTATTTTCTACTTTAACTCAATTGTGGATAACCTAATCAGAGCTGTCCACCCTTCCTCTGTTCCCAGGGATGAGATGACCCTGACCAGGAAGATCGGCTCCCTGCGTTACTTTTACAGTGCCTCCTATTTCTTTTCTGCCATCCTGGTCATCGTGTCGGCCATCGTGCCACACGCGCTCAGCAAGGGCATCATCCTGCGACGAATCTTCACCACAGCCTCCTACTGCATGGTGCTGCGCATGACGCTGACCCGTCAGCTGCCAGGCTCCATCCAGATGTGGTACGACACTCTGGCACTGGTCAAAAAGATCGAGGTAAGGGGCTAAACCGGACGGGTTCGGACCACGCGTATACCTGTCTCTTGTTCTATCTCCATCCAACACATCCTTACAGTTTTAAAACCAACACTTGATATCCTTTCATAATAGAGGTTGAACCTTCCCAAGAAATGTAATTAAAAACAAAAAACAAGAGAGTTGGCAAGGTTGTGTCAGTGGGTTGGGGTGAGAGAAGTGGTTTGCAGTGGTGAAACCACTTTGATAGCAAAGTTTCATGAGCATTGTGAGTCCGAGTTTGAGTCTCATTTTGTTAAATTCTGTGTAGGGGTAATATGAGTGGGCAGCACAGTGGTTTAGTGGCGAGCATTGTTGCCTCGCAGCAAGAGGGCCCCGAGTTTGATTCCAGTTCATCTGTGTGGAGTTTGCACGTTCTCCACGTGTTTTGAGTGGGTTTCTTAGGTGAATTGGAGCATACATTACTCATAGGTATGAATGGTGTGTGTGTGTGTGGAGGCTGTGATTGACTAGTGTCCTGTCCATGGTGTCTTCCTGCCTTCCACTAAATGCATGCTGGGATAGATTCCAGCCCCCCCCGTGATCCTGAATTAGATTAAGTGGATATAGATAATGGATGGCTGGATGGATGGATGGATGGATAGGAAATGGAGAGAAAACATCTTCCCTCACAACATTTCAAAACAAGAAGCCTTTGAGCAAGATGTTTAACCCCCAAGCTGCTTCCATGGAACTACTCAATGATGATACTGAAAGCTCCTTGAGTTGCCGGGGAAAAAAGTTAAATGATTGTTCTGCAGGCCTTCCCTGCACAAAAAGAAGTAAAAAAATAAATAAATAAATCCAAGGCTCCGCTAGAGCACATGCAGCATTATCTTGGTGCTGCTGAGCCTTCTGGACTGTGTCCTGCTGTGGTACCTGTTTGTGTGTAGATCCACGGAGTGTCATGTGGTCATTCTGCCCTCGTCATCAGGTTATGTCACCGGTCATCATCGTTAGGTAAACTGTGTTTCGGACAAAATGCCTAAAAGAAGACGTTGGGATATATACGCTGAGTTATATAAATCAGGCACACACACACACACACACACACACACACACATTTGCAAAGCAAGTCGTATTTGACATTTGACATGATTAAAAACTCTCTCGGTAGTCTTCCCAAAAATCATGTAACAAAGGCCCACATTCATGTCCAGTGCCCGTGCCCAGACCCCAAAGCTGTTCATATCATGTCTGAAGTGTTTGAAAAAAGATCGAAACATTGATTTTTGTGGCGACGACAAACGTCCTTTGAGAGCACGACAGTCTGCCAAGTAACGCCCGAATTCACTATTTCCCTTCTTCTCCTTTTCTGTCTGGCACCTGCTCAAAGAAGTGTGATACTCCTGTTTGATCGGTCTTCCCTGTGACAGCGCTGCGACGCTGATCCTGTAACTTAACGTTGCTACAATGTCACACTCTTCACCGAGGAACTGAGGAGTAATGTCCTTTTCAAGTGTGCCAGCCAAATAAAAAATGCAAAAATATAGATGGATGGGGCGTCTGGGTAGTGTAGCGGTCTATTCTGTTGCCTACCAACACAGGGCTCGCCAGTTAGAATCCCCGTGTTACCTCCGGCTTGGTCAGGCGTCCCCACAGATACGACTGGTCGTGTCTGCGGGTGGAAAGCCGGATGTGGGGATGTGTCCTGGTCGCTGCACTAGCGCCTCCGCTGGTCGGTCGGGGCGCCTGTTCAGGGGGGGAGGGGAAACTGGGGGGAATAGCGTGATCCCCCCACGTGCTACATCCCCCTGGCGAAACTCCTCACTGTCAGGTGAAAAGAAGCGGCTGGCGACCCCACATGTATCGGAGGAGGCATGTGGTAGTCTGCAGCCCTCCCCGGGTCGGCAGAGGGGGTGGAGCAGCGACCGGGATGACTCAGAAAAGTGGGGTAATTGGCCGGATACAACCAGAGAGAAAAAGGGGGAGGGGGGGGGGATAGATGGATGCACATGCACACACACGCGTGCACGGGTACACATGCACAGGCTGTCTCTGGGTTTAGCAGTACAGCATAGGCCTAACTCTTACTAGCAATTCTCATCCAGGACACACATTGGATGGTCACAGCTCAGGACACCCGAGCACTAAGCAATCCAATTAAGGACACGTAATGTAATTATTTGACAAGCTAAATTACTTACGTCAAACATGATGGCTGGTTCGCCAACAGGTTGGTCAGCGCGATTGTCCTGTAGCAAAAAGATGACAGGCCAACAAGCGTGACATTAACCCTGTTACTTCATCTTTCATCACAAGTCACTCTCGAGGAGAGATTATTAGATGAATGCCTTTTCTGGTAAAATCTTGATTTGCCGGTTTGCTCGTTTCCTCTAGGAATACCTGATGAAGGAAGAGTACAGGGTCTTGGAGTACAACCTCACCACCACGGAGCTGGAACTGGTCAACGTGACTGCATCTTGGGATGAGGTTTGTGTTATGGATGGGTCCCTGTGTGTGTGTGTGTGTGTATGTTTAAAAGACAGTGTTTTACAGAGTGAGAGAAGGGGGGAAAGAGGGAGAAGTGTCATTACAAGAGAGAAATAGCCCGCTCTCATGCTCTTTATGGATGAATAAGGGTAAGAGACCACTTTCTCCAAACCCATCATGCCTTAAAGTTCAAACAGTCCATTTATCCCCGCTCTTGAGTGGACTATCTAATCTAATGTATAAAGAGGGGCTGTAAATTTAGTGTAAAAGGTGATTTATCGGCCATCTAATACTGTGAGAAAAAATAACTTCAAACCCATTTCTCCTTTATTTTGTATAACTCATTACCAGTGTTAAGTCTCAAACTTTTGTCCTGGCTGGGAAAATTCTCAAATTCTCGTTCTCCCTTTTGAGATTGGGAATTCTGTTCATCTCCTAATTCCTGGATACTCTCTTTGCTGTCTCCTCTTCCTGGAATGTTCCACTGGGAGAAGAATGGAAGGGGTGTCGCCTTTCTTTACAGTTGACAGCTTGAACGTCAGCTCATTTGAATGTGAATGGGGCGGACAGCCTATACAAATCTCAGCAGACCCTGGCATTAGAGGAACAGTGGCCCATAAAACGTCAGAGGTCAATCAATGATTAAGCCAGCTGGTCATGTGATGTTCCCCTTTTTCTCTGAACAGTGAGGTGTGTCACACATTGATGTTTATAGAGATGATGACAGATTGGGTGAAATACCTCCATTGTGAGGGCTTTGGGTCTCCGCTTTTCTCAGGGGGCCAAAGGATCTCTTCTTCCTCACACTGGTTTGGTCCGGCCTCACCGTCATGACAGACACACTCATTTAGCGGCCTGCAATGTGAAAACAAGAATACACTAATCAGCTTTATGAAGCACGCGCACACACACACACACACACACACACACACACACACACACACACACACACACACACGTGCACACACAACAAGCACACACACAAGCACAAAATAGCTTGGATGTACACATTCATACTAGTATAGTATAGTATAGTATAGTATAGTATAGTATAGATTGGTATCAATCAATCAATCAAGTTGCATTTTATATACTAGCGCTTTTCTAGCTGCAACAGGTATGGTAGCACATAGGGCTGTGCGATATGACCAAAAGCTCATATCACGATATAGGACATTCATATCATGATATAGGACATTCATATCATGATATAGGTCATTCATATCACAATATAGGTCATTCATATCGCAATATAGGTCATTCATATCACGATAGAGGTCATTCATATCACGATACAGGACATTTATATCACAATATAGGTCATTCATATCACGATATAGGTCATTCATATCACAATATAGGACATTCATATCACGATATAGGACATTCATATCACAATATAGGTCATTCATATCACAATATAGGACATTCATATCACGATATAGGACATTCATATCACAATATAGGACATTCATATCACGATATAGGACATTCATATCACGATAACGATACATGTCACAATATAGCGCATTTTCTGTAAATTCAATGAATAAATAGTTCATATAAAATGACTACAAGGAAAGGCCTATTTCTTTTTACTTTTTAATTATATCCTTGCCAAATAAAAGGTACTTACTCATATTTGGCTATTTTTCTCCTTTCATTTTGAACCTTTGCGCAAAATTTCAATTAAGCATGTAACAAAATATGGGATCAGCTCCAGCAACCACGCGACCCTGAGAGCAGGATAAGCGGTTTGGACAATGGATGGACAACGGACGTCTGGGGTTTGTTTTGAGCACTCTCCCCGTACTGTTTGACACGAGTCTTGTGTATGTGGTAAAAGAGGCTAGTGGTGTTTGAGTCTGTTGTGGGGACCGGTGTGCGGATTTGTGCAAAGTACAGTTTTCTGGTCCGTGTCAGACTTTTCATACCCAAACCACATCCATACGATAGAAGTAGCCCCTCTTTTAGGCACAAGCTCCTCGTTTTGTCCTGGCTGGTCGGAGTCCTTCTGTTCGGCATTAACCCGTTCTGCGCTACGCTCACGTTTGTTTGTTTGTTTGTTTGTATTGCCTTCATGCAAATTTCCTGCCTGCGTCCGTGCAAAGAGCGGAAAGGATCGCCCAAATGTCGAAAAATATTGCCGTAAAGCGTGTGATTTGTGACACAACGAAATAAACGATAGCGCTGAATATGAAATGATAGACGGTTTCTATCGTCATATCGCACAGCCCTAGACTAGCACATGAATAATTTGAGGTAATTATGTCAATGCCTATAGCTAGGGTTGCCAACTCCTTGAAATGGAAATAAGGAACAGGGGACAGGGACGGGGGTAGGATGGACGGGGCGGCGCAGGCATAACAAATATAATGTGCCTTACACTAAACACTACACACACACACACACACACACACACACACACATATATATATCTATATCTATCCATCTATTACCCAAACCGCTTATCCTGCTCTCAGGGCTGCAGGGATGCTGGAGCCTATTCCAGCAGTCATTGGGCGGCAGGCGGGGAAACACCCTGGACAGGAGGCCAGGCCACCCAAGGACCATCTATATCTCTATGTCTATCTATCTATCTATCTATCTATCTATCTATCTATCTATCTATCTATCTATCTATCTATCTATCTATCTATCTATCTATCTATCTATCTATCTATCTATCTATCTATCTATCTATCTATCTATCTATCTATCTATCTATCTATCTATCTATCTATCTATCTATCTATCTATCTATCTATCTATCTATCTATCTATAAACTTAGCACAAAAAGTAAGGAAATGTGTGTTTGGTAGATTATGTCTTTGTTGTAACAATGCTTCTTGGCAATAAATCTTATATCAAGAAACTCAAAACAAGAGTCAATAGCAACAGCAAAATAAGCTGTTTGGCATTGGCAGAGAAGATTTGGCAAATTTTTCATGGGCGCAACCCACATACTCTGCTCTGCTGCTCATCCCACAAATGCATGTTCCTTACAAATGTGGCCCCATTTAAAAGGGAAATAAACAGGCTTTCCAACGATGTAAGATTTATTGCCAAGAAGCATTTTTACAACAAAGAAATAATCTACCAAACACACATTTCCTTACTTTTTGTGCTAAGTATATATATATATATATATATATATATATATATATATATATATATATATATATATATATATATATATATATAAAATAAGGAATGATTCCTTATTTTAAGGGACGGTTGGCAACCCTACCTATAGCACAGTCTGTTAGGCACAAACAAGAACAGCCCATGTGTAGGCTCAAAATCTGCTTACCTCTCCATCACAGGCTATAGGTGAACTGTTTGAGAAGATTAAGCAGGAGAACAAGGCTAATGGCCACCCTAATGGTGACACTGGCCTGTTCTTCACCAACCTCTACGTCACACCTGTCCTCAAGAACATCAGCCTGTACCTGGAGAAGGGCAAGATGCTGGCTGTGGCCGGCTCCACTGGCTCAGGGAAGGTAGGTCCAGCTCACATCCCAAATGGGAAATGGGCTCACTTAGCTTTTCCATGCATCATCTCATCCTTCACGACTTCCCAACTCAATGTGATTTCTGAATAAAATTACAGCCCTATTTGCACGGTTTTTGTCTTTTGAGGAAAATGTGATACCACGACTATTTGTCCTGACAAAATTATGCACATTACACTTTTCACATCTTATGGGTCCACTGTGACCCATTGGAGTAGCCGCAACTCTCAGCAAGCAACATTTAGGTACAATTCTTTATTACTTACCAGACACTCCAGCAACACTGCCATTGTACTCCCATATAACCAGTATTGGAGCACATTAGTTGAAATATGCCAAAAAGTTCTCCACATGGAGAATGGCTGGTGGCCTGATGGGTGCAAAAACACAAGGTTAACAAAGTCTCTGTGGAAGATGATAGTTTCATTAGCATCTATGGGTCTTCTTGAACAGCCCTAATGATATAGTGTTATACAATACATTAAGGTGTTGTACTATATCATAATAGGGATTATTAAAAGATCAATTACAAATAATTATAATTAACATCCCACTCTTCTCCTTTGCCTACTTGATGGACCTCAGATGTTCTATTCTTGATATTCTTAGATGATCTTTGTCCTCTAAGTTTTCAAATGTTGAATTACATCGTTTGTGATTTCCAGCGTGAGCACCCCACCAAGTCAAATTCCTTGTATGTGCAAACGTATTTGGCAAACAGTGAGACCTGCTGTGATGTGACTTGGATTTACTCAACATTACATAGACATTTAATACATTCGACATTTTCAAGAGACCACTCATGAAGATCATGAGGTTGTACAGTTATGACGTTATAGTACAGTCATAACTTGATAAGCTGCTATCCATCCATCCATCCATTATCTGAACCACTTATCCTGCTCTCAAGGTCGCGGGGATGCTGGAGCCTATCCCAGCAGTCATTGGGCAGCAAGCGGGGATGCTCACCTAAATATCATCAATGTAAGAGCAGGGTTTCTCTCTGTGTCCTCCAGAGCTCCCTGCTGTTGATGATCCTGGGGGAGCTGGTGCCGTCGGAGGGCAAAATCAGACACAGCGGGCGGATCTCCTTCTCCACCCAAACTTCCTGGATTATGCCAGGGACCATCCGCGACAATATCCTCTTTGGTCTAACCTACGATGAGTACCGCTACACCTCCGTCATCAAGGCCTGCCAGCTGGAGGAGGTATGTTCATTTCACAAGTTAGCCATTTATCTGTGGCTTTTTATCTGGACCCGCTCAACACCTTACAGGGAGTTTAACATTACACCTGCTAACAGTGTGTACAGAAGTTCATTAGCGCTGTTGTTGTCTAACATCAGATACATCGAAGCGTGGAAAGCCCAGTGTTCACTTTAAAACGGGCTCCAGCCAAGGTTCGAACTACACTGAACCTCTCACTTTTATTTCATTTCTGATTTTTATCAACTGATTAATCTATTTATTAATTTTAATCGGTATGCAGATGCACTTGTAATTTGTGCCTGCCGGTAACCCATACAACCACTTCCACGCTTGGTTGAGAATCCCACCCGGGTACAGCAGACAGACACATATAATTCCCACGGCATAACAGAGCTCCCTCAAAATCTCAGTACAATAACGTAAGGTCTGAATTCGGGGTTCGAGACCCCCTGTAATAAGAGCTATGGTTCCACCCAGCAACAGGAAGCCAAAAGTCATGTAAAAAAAAGTAGGACAGAAATCGTTCCTGAGTATATTAGAATCTTCCTGACTTTCTGTCTTTTGGTCTTCTCGTCCCACCCCTCCCCTCTCTCTCTCTCTCATTACATGGACATGTTCTATCTGCCTGTCCGAGTCTTTGTAAGGATTCAAGGAGTTTCAGGTTTCCCCAATACACATTTTCACTCATTATACACTCCCCAAACACACACACACACACGGTTTCTCATGGGCTCCCGGGTCCCTGGCCCCTCGGTTGGAATAGTGTCTCTGTTGTTGCCGTGGCGACCTCACATGATGTCACCGGGACTAAATATCAGCTTGCTGGGTGCAGATGGCAGGCATTATAACACAAACAACGCTTATTTTCTGAGATCTTTTGGCTCTGCAGCGATAGAGGGACATGCTAATAATAACAATAATAATTATAATACATCAGACTGAAAAAGCTCTTTTCTACATACTCAAAGACACTTTACATCAGGGACAAAAATAGGAATGTTTGACCTTGTGAAATTGTCAAATGCTCATTGCAATATGCTGATGCAATTATCATGGCAGACATACGCATATATACTGACTATAATAGTTCCAGGAAGTTATTCATATACATCGTCCATACACCTGTACGTTTTTAGCTATTTCCCACCTCTAGATATTTTTGCAAATATGTAAGTTTGATAAATGTATGCAAGGTATTTACTAAGGCACTACTTAAATCAATATCTTATAGCATGTCAGAATGAAAACCATAGTCAAAACTATTAGTCATACTTGGCTGTATTTCTTGGGTAGTTATGCATTTAGTAAAATCCTAATGGATATGTCCTCCAAAAAGCCACCCAGTATTTGAAATTCTGAACACTCTCAAAATATACTTAAATATATATGTAGAAGTAAGCCTGGTATTCTTTTAAAACGTAGGCAGTCTTTAGCACTTCTGTTTTGGAATCGGTTAAGCAATATGTATAGTTTAGCACTGTCATGTTTACAAGCTGCTACAGTCCTCTCATCTCTCCGTTACTGCAGTTTGGACAAAAACACAGCCTGTTATCACAGCAAACATTGTTGGCATGCAATATTGACAGCTCCATTAACACACAAACACACACACACACACACACACACACACACACACACACACACACACACACACACACACACACACACACACACACACTCCTTTGTCCCTGCACAAGATATGAACACTAGCACAAGATGTCAACTTCAGTCAATTACCGACAAACGAGAGTCCGTGTTTTGAGGCTACACAGTATGTAAATCTACGATAATGACAAGTATTGTTCAGGTGTGGGTTCGGCTCATGAATTTCTCAATAGTTTGGGGTTGGGGAGACACCCGATGAAATGAAGTGTTTGTTAAACTGCGCCTCACTTCTTTCATTGTCTCGAGAATGACAGACGTTTTTTCCCCCCAGTCATTTATAATTGGCCTTTCTATGGGCTCAAGAGGATGGAAAACTACCTGGAGAGAAGTCTGTGAATGTTCTCATTCATCCAGGTCATGGTTATCCAAAGGAATTGAATCGAGTGCAACTGGACTTGGTAGATATCCGTGAAGACGTTTCGCCTCTCATCCAAGAGGCTTCCTCAGTTCGTGCCTTTCTGACTAGATGAAGCTAGTCTGACTGGCTGGTGATGAAACTCAGATATTTATCCTCTTTGGAGTCGTTATCAGAGCTACTGATGTCTGTTCTGATAGCTCTGGTAATAACTCCAAAGAGGATAAATATCTGAGTTTCATCACCAGCCAGTCAGACTAGCTTCGTCTAGTCAGAAAGGCACGAACTGAGGAAGCCTCTTGGATGAGAGGCGAAACGTCTTCACGGATATCTACCAAGTCCAGTGGCACTCGATTCAATTCCTTTGGATACCTGGAGAGAAAATACAAATGCATATCTGAGCTTCTCAACCACGGGAAAACTCACCAAGGCAACAACAGGGAGCTACAGGGCCACCTATGACTTCATTATCCAGACAGAGAGGAAAGTCTTGGTGGATTTGCAACTTTAACTCCTCTCTTTTGTTGACCCCCGTAGCAGCAGACAGAATAGACAGAATACCATGGGTGGTCCCCCACTGTCTTTAACAACCGGTGTTAGCTACTAGCAGCTAATTTGGCAGCTGCTTTGTTCAGGGTGAAACACGCAACATGCCTTTTTAACCACGCTGCCATCTTTTACAAGCTGCTAAACACGCTGTTAACTTAATCCCCCACGCCCACCTCTAAGGACAACGGAAGTGGCGGCTATAAAGGTAGGAGGTTTTTGACAATGATAGACTTGTTCCGTCACTTCATCCTCTCCTAGGCCTGAGCACCCACTTTCAATATGAACGATGCACCGCGCTCGCCGAATGTGGCCATTCTTTTGACATCCTCCCATGCTCCGTGTGCCATTTGTTCATGTGTTGGGTTGAAAGTTTCAAACTAAGCCCTTCCCCTTGGAACTGAATGATAATCACCAGTCGGACTCCCCGTCCAAGTGAAACGGATATCCATTACTTTCTCTTGCAACATGCGAGCACAGATTGACCTTTACAACTAACAGTCTCACAGCACATATGGACATACTTGGTATAAGGACTGCAGGACCTCATATAGTACTTTACAGTTCAAAAGGACAGGTGTTGCACCGTAGACAAAAAACTACACGTCACTCTGCAGCTAAAGATATACAGAGTTCAAGAAAGGAAAGGCCTCGAGCTCTCAGCAGTGGCGGACCAAAACGAAGTCTGCAAATTTGTTCCTGTTTCACATAGCAGCCCAACTCCTTTTCAGCTTTTCTCACCCTTTTAATTCATTGTGAAGACACTTTATCTGTGAATCGAGAGGGAAGCAACAAGGACGCCTCTCAAAAAAAACAAAAAAAACAAAAAACTGGGCGCCTGAGTGACGTGGCAGTCTATTCCGTTGCCTACCAACACGGTGATTGCTGGTTCGAATCCCCGTGTTACCTCCGGCTTGGTCGAGTGTCCCTACAGACACGGTTGGCCATGTCTGCGGGTGGGGGGCCAGGTGTGGGTATGTGTCCTGGTCGCTGCACTAGCGCCTCCTCTGGTTGGTCGGGGCGCCTGTTTGAGGGGGAGAGGGAACCGGGGGGAATAGCGTGATCCTCCCACGCGCTACATCCCCCTGGCGAAACTCCTCACTGTCAGGTGAAAAGAAGCGGCTGGCGACTCCACATGTATCGGGGGAGGCATGTGGTAGTCTGCAGCCCTCCCCAGATCGGCAGATGGGGGTGGAGCAGCGACCGGGACGGCTCGCAAGAATGGGGTGGTTGGCTGGGTACAATAGGGGGGTAAAGGAAAAGAAAAAACTCTTCTGCATGTCTCGTGTTGGTTTTGTCTCGTGTTTGTTCATTACATCTGACATATCTTCATCAAGGACTCTCGACCTTGGTCCTAGTTGCTCCGCTTCTCTGTGTTGTGTTTTGCCTCCTGGCTTATCAGTATTATTAGACACATTTAGCTCTGTGGTAAATGTAAATTCCCAAAGACCTAATTTCCAGCACATATATGTATAAGAGTTGAAAGTACGTCTGGGGTCTAGCTTGAGACTCTGTTCTTTACTTACACGTCCTTTTCCAGACTCCTCCTATGTGTACGACAGTGGAGTAAGCTTGATTTCCTCTACCATGTCCTCACATTACACCTGTGAACACAGAAAGATCATGTTAATATTCAGGAGAGAAATTAGTACTGAAGTGAGAGTCTGGGGCAATTCTTTTGACTTCAAGAGGAGATATTAGAACAAATATTGGAGGAAGATATGAGAGAGAAGGGTTTATTGGAAAGCGGGCACATGAGGTTTTTCTTGAAAGGATTTTTTTTTAGTCTTTTCTGTCTTTATGAAGTACTAACGGTTTGAGAAGGTTCCTGGTGTGGATGCTTTGCTATTACATGTGATTTAACTCAATCAATTTCTTGTTTTGTCCCCCCCCCCCCTCCAGGACCTGGCCCTGCTGCCTGAGAGAGATAAAACAGCCCTTGGTGAAGGCGGGGTGACCCTAAGTGGGGGTCAAAGGGCGCGCATCGGCCTGGCCAGGTAAAACCGAGGGCCTCTCTGCAAATCTCATTCCAGTATCAAATCAGCGGGCTCAAGGGCTGGAATATAGATTTCAGTCTTGACCGAACAAAGCAAAGATAGCACTGCAAATAGCCTGCTTAAATATCATGTATTATGGGACTAAACTCATCAGGAGAGACCATTATTGTCAGAGAACACAGATAAGAGATAGACCACGAGAGAAGTAGTGAAAAACAATAAAGACTTGAGCCGTCGCTGTCAGTGACTCCGTCCAGTCATCCATTAGGTGTGACTGTGTGCGGACCAAATGGATTTTTGTGGTTCTGCGTTGTCGGTCAATCTGCTTGTAAGGATTTGCTGTCCAGTCTGGTTCAATGGGTAGAGTGGTACATACACTGGCATGTTACGGGTTTCTACCAACGCCACCATGGTAGTTTATTATTCCCTGTGTAGGCACCAACACAACCAGAGCTAAGGGGACCAGTATCTTTACTGCCCTGCATGAAAGAGAATAAGAGTATGCATTAATTGGCATGTGTATTATTTAGGATTTAATAACTTCGACAATATTTCATACGCAGTCTCATAGACTCAATCTTTACTATTAAAAGTGAACATAATCATTATCTCTTAAGGATAACCATCAGCCGGAATCGTTCTTTTTTTGGACCCCCCCCCCCTTTACTCCCTAATTGTACCCGGCCAATTACCCCACTCTTTCGAGCTGTCCCGGTCGCTGCTCCACCCCCTCTGCCGACCCGGGGAGGGCTGCAGACTACCACATGCCTCCTCCAATACATGTGGAGTCACCAGCCGCTTCTTTTCACCTGACAGTGAGGAGTTTCACCAGGGGGGACGTAGCGCGTGGGAGGCTCACGCTATTCCCCCCAGTTCCCCCTCCCCCCCAAACAGGCACCCCGACCGACCAGAGGAGGTGCTAGTGCAGCGAGCAGGACACACACACACACCCACATCCGGCTTCCCACCCGCAGACATGGCCAATTGTGTCTGTAGGGACGCCCGACCAGGGACGCCCCATCTGAAATCTTTATCGGTATATGTCAGTTTGGCCAACACCAAATCACTTTTATGTGGCAGTGTGATAATTAATGGAAAGTGCTTTTTATGGCCCAGGCGCTCCATTAAACCTGTGTCCAGATGCCAACAGTCCGGCCCTCTCGTATCCCTGCCACGCATTATTTATTGGTTTACTGTCCTGCAGTCGGTTCACCGCCTCTTGCTTGAGGAAGCCAGCCCGTGTTGTTTTCACATCAGAGTTGGTTCAGTAACATTTGACTTCCTCATTCACACCTTTTTCAGATATACAGCCCACCTCACTTTCAGTCTCTCCCTGTCCTCACTCCCTTTTTCTTCTTCTTCATTTTTCCCTCTCCCTCTGCCATCATTCATCTCTCATTTCCTTACATTTTCTTTTCCCGGCTCTCTTGTCATATTCTCTCTCTCTCTCTCTTTCTGTCTCCCCTCGGTCTCTTCCTCTCATTTGGTATGTGTAAGCACACCGTCTCTCTCTTTCTCGCTCCTCTTTTTGACAGTGTGCATGTGTGTGGGTCTCTTGTCTTCCTTCAGGGCTGTGTATAAAGACGCAGACCTGTACCTGCTGGACTCGCCTTTCACCCACCTGGACATCGTGACGGAGAAAGAGATCTTTGAGAAGTGTGTATCCCAACAGAGACTCTTTCATGTGGAGGTGGGAGGGGGTGGGGGGCAGAGATGTGGGGCCAAACTACATTTGAAGTTCAAGGTCAAGGTTATTACTTGTTGTCCGTGACACACTTGGCTTGTCGTCGGCGTGTTATGGCGGCTTCTGCACGCGGTGACCTTTTCGGGATTTTTTTTCCTTTTTTGACGAGAGGAGAAAAAAAAAAGATAAATTATCGATTGTTTTTTGCCGAGGCTGTCGGCACTCCTAAAAAGTTAATGAGCTGGATGAGCTGTCAATATTAAGCATTCACACAAATGTAGCGACACAGGATTCATCAACGTGTCAACCATGGTGAAATTGTGCTAAATTAACAATTTTCCTACATCATTCTGTTCAAGTTGTTTTGCACTTGACTGCTTTCTTAAGACTTTAGTTTGACTGCCTGTAGTCGCTGCTTGTATCGACATAAATTGAAGACAATGAAAGACTTGATATTCATACAAATTACCATCCTAGCAAAAAGCTTTATACAATAAAAATATTATGAAATATTTTATATGATTAAAAAAAAATGGAAAAAGTTAAAACAATGCTGATCCATGTTGAAATCTGAAACAGCTTTTCCCTGAGAGCATCCACCTTATGCTGCCCATATCTTTACACAGGTGCCTTTGCAAACTGATGGCCTCCAAAACCCGTGTTGTGGTCACAAGCAAGATGGACCACCTCAAGCGAGCAGACAAAATCCTTCTGCTGCACAACGGCATGTGTTACTTCTACGGTTCCTTCTCGGAGTTGCAGGCCCAACGCCCCGACTTCAGCTCCCTTCTCCTCGGCATGGAGGCTTACGACAACATCGCCGCCGAGCGCCGCAGCTCCATCCTGACCGAGACTCTCCACAGGGTCTCCGTTGACGAGAGCGCCAGCTTTCGAGGCCCAGAGCCATTCCGTCAGTCATTCCGCCAGCCCCCGCCTCCAATAATTGTCTCGGGGCCCCAAGGGCTCACCGGGGGTGACGGTCACCCCGAAAAACGGAAACAATCACTGATCCTCAACCCCCTGGCGGCTGCCCGCAAATTCTCCTTCATCGGAAACTCCCAGTCAACCACAAATGTTCCCCAGTCCACCACGATAGAGGACACGGTTGACGAGCTGTCTGAAAGAAAATTCTCAGTAGTCCCCGAACACGACCAAGTAGAGGAGGTGCTGCCGAGGGGGAATATGTACCACAACGGGTTGCAGCGCCTGAACGGACAGCGGCGTCAGTCCGTTCTTGCGTTTATCACCAACGCCCAGGGCCAGGGGCGCCGGGAGCACCTGCAGTCCTCCTTCAGAAAGAAGCTTTCCATCACGCCGCAGTGCGAACTGGTGTCCGAGCTGGACATCTACGCCCGCCGTCTGTCCAAGGATAGCGTCTATGACATCAGCGAGGAAGTGGATGAAGAGGACATGGAAGTATGTGTACACAAATGAAATTAATATCATGTCAGTCTTTTTGGCGGATGTTCCCTATACAAGGCATCAGAATGTAGTGTAACGTGCATGGGTAAGTAGACACGTTGGTCCTTGACTAACGGGTCGGACCCTTTAGTCGACCGGTTAACGTTGTCGCTTGCGGTGCAGGGGATACGGGTTCGCGTCCCGGCTGTGGCGGTTCCCGGGCTGCCCCCCCTGAATTCGCTACAGTACATTTACCATGGGTTCCTCCCGTAGAACAATGGTCTCCAACCTAGAGGGCTACTATCCCATTCCTCAACCCTAATTTAAAAAACACCAGAGTCAGTGAATGAAGGTATCGGGCTGTGTTCAAAATCACACGCTACATATACAGTGG
This sequence comes from Lampris incognitus, assembly GCF_029633865.1. Taxonomy (NCBI): domain Eukaryota; kingdom Metazoa; phylum Chordata; class Actinopteri; order Lampriformes; family Lampridae; genus Lampris; species Lampris incognitus. The sequence goes on along the minus strand of NC_079216.1, from coordinate 10,429,416 downwards.
CGCCCCCAAGGGGTGGCCAGGGTCACCCTGATACTATCCCTGCCCCCACGAGTCGCATATGCAGAATATGCTTCTGATTATGCATAATATGCTTCTATCTGATATCTTAAATTAGGTGCTGTTCATTTAAATCAATAATATATAATTTTCTTAACTCTCATATTGACAGTTTTCCACTAGCCTATAAAGTATACTAACAACAGAATCATAGAATTCCCGAAATTCAGTCGTGGCTTTTGGTTTTGGTGTGCCACCCCAAGATTTTCAGTGGACCCATTTGCCCCCCCCCCCCCCCATGAAGCATTTCTGGGGGCGCCACTGGCTACATACCACATATGTGACCTTTCTTCCAGCGTACTACCATTAGTAGGGGAGTAAACGGTTCAACAGGACACACTACCGTTCCAACAAAGCCGCGCCATTTTCTTTCCGGTCTCTGCGGGTTAATGACGACGCGCAAGGGTAGATAAACTTCAGCCGGTGCGGTGACCCACATATATGTTTCTTTAAATGTAAAAATAAAGGATTTTAACTATTTTCTGATTAGCGTGGTGAGAAGTAATACTGTACCGTTGCGCCGGTTCGGGTTTTTGTATCGCCGCCTGCTATCGTTAGCCGTTATCGCGAAGTGTCGCAATGCATTGTGGGATACCTCTGCCCGCGTAGTGTCCAGTGCTCGCAAACTCTTTCTCTGCATGTAGCATGGCATCCAGATATTTTTTTCGCACACTATTTGACACATACTTTGGTTTTGGGCAAAAAAAATACTCGCATACTATTTTTCTGTACTAAATACTATACTAGTATGTGATTTCTTACTGTCTTGGTTAGTTAGCTAGTTAGCTAGCTAGTGTAAACTACTAATAAGACACGTTAGCCCCTAGCTAACGGACCTGACCCTTTAGCCGAGCGGTTAGTGATGTCGCCTTGTGGTGCAGTACACCTCGTATCGAATCCCGCACCAGGCAAGAAAATAACCGGTTACAATAGTATACTAGTATGTGATTTCTTACTGTCTTGGTTAGTTAGCTAGCTAGCTAGCTAGCTAGTTAGATCACTTGGGTTTACAGAATCAGGTGTGTTAAATTAGGGTTGGGGAGGAATTGTATGCTAGTGAACCTTTACACTGTACATTTGCAAATTGTGTTAACTGAACAAAAGTCCAACTTGAGTTTCAACTCTAGAAAAAGTATCAAGATTATTTTCAGTCTTCCAATCAGAAGTTAAGAACACTAAATTACAAATGTAAATGTAAAACCAATCGCATCTTGGATTTATTGCTTTATCTCATTTTCTGAGTAATTTACCAGCCACGTAACTATGACCGATACACAACATTTAAAGGGTAATCTGTACGTCCACAGCAATGCTTTGCAGATGAGAGGGAGGACATCTTTGAAAGCACCTCATGGAACACTTACATTCGTTACATCCTGACCAACAGAAACCTGGTCTATGTGTTAATATTCATCGTCCTCGTCTTTGCTATCGAGGTAAACATGTTAGCATCTATGTATTTTGTTCTGCCATCATCAGTTGTTTTTACAAATGTTGATTAGTTGAATCACCAGTAAATGGTCCTCTTATTTCTTTTTCGCTTATAGGTTGCTGGCTCAGTCATTGGCATTTACCTCATCACTGAGTAAGTACTGCACAGTAAAAAAACAGACGAGTGTCCCATTCAAAGTTGGGCTAGTATACCTTTAAAGTTATGTGGATTAAAGGAAATGTCATTCCTTTGGTTTACATTGTGATCTATTAGAATGTTTTTCAATCATGTAAGACGAACTTCTGAGGAAAGCGTGTAACGCCTAATCCGAGATCATTTTCATACATCTGTAATGCAATGCCAGAGTAAAACAGACTCAATCATGTGCTATAGAGAGCCATGTGTATGGGTCCCCCCCCCCCGACTGACACTATACCCGCTGATTTCATTAATAAGCACGCCTTCAACCAGACAGTAGAGGGATCATTGGTAAAATTTTCAGGCATATTATGTATCTGAAAGGTAGCAGTTAAAGGTCTGGATGGTGGCATCTCATTTGAACCTCCCCCCCCCCCCCAGTAAGATCTGGAGGGATGGAGCCAATCCCAATTCCCCCAACTACATCGATGAGCAGCACCCCAACGCCTCATCAATCCCCATCCACCTGGCGGTCATCGTCACAGAAACCAGTGCCTACTACATCATCTACATCTATGTGGCCACATCAGAGAGTGTGCTGGCCCTTGGTTTTTTTAGGGGCCTCCCATTGGTGCACACCTTACTGACAGTGTCCAAAAGACTGCATGAACAGATGCTGAGTGCTGTGCTGCGGGCCCCCATGGCTGTGCTCAACACTATGAAGTCGGGTTAGTGACTCCATGCATTTTCTATGTAGTTCTTCTTTATTTGCCAATTTTATATTTTTTCTGTCATTTCATCAATATCTTAAAGCAGGGAAATACAATTTCAAAAGTTAGCAATAACGGTAATTATCAACTAAGTCTGGTATTGATTTTCCCCCTTTTAAATAGTCATGATTTGGGGTGTCCAGGTAGCGTAGCGGTCTATTGCGTTGCCTACCAACAGGGGTATCACCAGTTCGAATCCCCGTGTTACCTCCAGCTTGGTCGGGCATCCCTACAGACACAATTGGCTGTGTAGCAGGTGGGAACCCGGATGTGGGTATGCGTTCTGGTCGCTGCACTAAGCGCCTCCTCTGGTTGGTTGGTGCGCCTGTTCAGGGGGGAGGATAGCGCGATCCTCCCACGCGCTATGTTCCCCTGGCAAAACTCCTCACTGTCAGGTGAAAAGAAGTGGCTGGTGACTCCACATGTATCGGGAGAAGAATGTGGTAGTCTGCAGCCCTTCCCGGATCCGGAGAGGGGGTGGAACAGCAACTAGGACGGCTTGGAAGAGTGAGGTAATTGGACTGGTACAATTGGGGAGAAAAAGGGGAAAAACCAACAACACGTATTTCCAGTGCAAAACAAGTTGTTTCACGTTTTTATTCTTAAATTAAATGGCATCGTCCTTGTACTAGAAATGTGCTCTGACTCATTTAATCTGAAAAACGTTTGAAACTGATGAAAATGCATTGGAAATGATCATGGCAGGTTTGGCAGTTTGATTTTTTTTTTTACCTATTTGAAGGTAAACTGTATTTTAAGAACTGAAACAAGACTAACTAATCTGCTAAGATAGCTGTTTTCTGTGGTGTTCTGTGTTATACAAAGGGATATGAAAGTGAATTTTATTGTCTTTCACTTGCTTTTCATACATGCATTTTGTTTTTCATTTACCTCTTTCAAGACACAGCCCTGCCCGGATGTCTGTAAAAGTTATCAAAATACTGCAACTATCTTATTCATTATGCAGTTCATTTATTTTTTGACTTCAAATGTTTAATATTGTATTGTACTTCAACAGGCCGGATCATGAACAGGTTTACTAAGGACATGGCTACCATAGATGACATGCTGCCTCTGGTTCTGTTTGACCTCATCCAGGTAGGGAACTACACGGAATCTGTGGTACCCATCTCTTTCACCTAACATCACACATTATATATCAGTAGTGTACTGTGGGGTTTCAGTCAGGGCCTTCAGTAACGAACTGCCTCCCCCGCACCCGCCACACACACACACACACGAATTTCACATGGGTGCTGATACAGCCAACACAGACACCAAAATACACTATAAGCACTACTGCATCAACACCAACAAGTCAACTGACCTTTTAAAACCACAACGCACACACAAACCACTGTGCACTATAGCAGCTATTGCAGCACCACCATCAGATCTTCCTTTATGTCACTCAGCAACCAGATTGCACATGCACACCACATGGCACAAAAACAACAAACAAGTTTTCACAGTTGATGCAGTGTAGTTCACCAGTTACTTGCCCAACTTCAACAAATTCACTAAAGTATAGCCACAATATTATCAGTGTACAGCCTTCAGTTCAATAAGAAAAATGTGCACACCAACTGGAGTTGAAGTTCCACCTCATTTGAGAGACTTGTTGCAGCCTCCTCTTGCAAAATTCATCCAGTAATTTAGTCCGTTTGGGAGAACGTATGAAGAATGCAGACAGTCCTCCCAGATTCGCAAAAAACACGATTGGCAGCAAGATCATCAGTAGCTGTGAATGCAGCGGCCATTGTATTTAATTTGCTCATAACCCACCAAAGGCTCAAGCTCAAAGTTGGTGACGACACCGGGAGCTAGCACCAATGCATCACAGGGCCCCTGGGGAGTTCTCGCAGTACACATCAAACTTTGACTGGCTGATGATACGGTCACTCAAAGTTGTAATCAGTTTGCAGCTTTCAACGAACAATACCACTAGAGCTGGTCCAAGGAGCTGTGATGTGTTAAGATGACATAGGAAATCCCTGCTCAGCCCCACCAGAAAACAATTGATTTCAGACACATTTCAGGCACACTTCCAATTTAACTATGAAAACTAAAATTGTGATTTTGATTTTGACAGGGCGAGCAGAGAAAGCCCCGATGGCCCTGACAGCCCACCACTGCATATTATCCATCTTACATTCATATTGATGCATACATGCTCATATTTCTTAGACAAGAATCACATCATGGCCAATATATATTAAAGACTGACATGCCCTTTCTGAACACATTTTTTTAACACTGGGAGTTTGAATCATAACTGAAAATAGGCATGGTTTTATGAATTCAAAGCTATTGGCTACTGTCTTCCTGGGTGTTTGTGTGGGTGGGGCTCGGTACCGCTCATCACTTGCTGTAGAAAAAAATGGTGGTAGGCCTACGGCACGGAAGTGCAATACAACTTGGCGAATAATATGTTCGATGATACAAATAACTGTTAGATAGATAGACATTTAAATAAATAGATAGATATATAAATAGATAGCAATATGCCCTAGCAAGATCGATAACAAATTCTCAGCAAAATAGCACAAACTCGCATCTCGCTACGGACACACCCTATATGCAAATTGACTGGTGTCTACGTATCCAACGGCACAATTTGTCATTGGACACCATCTACAGTCAATCACGGATCTCTCTCGAGTGGCCGCAGACACGCTTTTTTGGCCACTGAATTTCTCCGTGGTCACATTCCAACTCGCAACATAGCCTATCAATAGGAATTTTCAGATTTTGATGTCAGTATCACTTTAAGATAAAAAACAGTTATCAGTTACTGGTTGTTGTATCACAGCATTTATTTTTCATGGTGTTGCGAAGGACATACCCAAATCCCTATCCATTTTATTCATTCTAGTTTTCTAGTTTGCTCGCTGTCTGTCTCCAAGTTAGTCCCCTTTATGACCAATCAGCACAGGTTTATCTCTATGTTTATATCACTAAAGCCAACGAGTTAATGTATTTTTTTCATATATTCTTCATGCAACTCTGATTCACTGAAAAAAATATTTTCTTTCCGAATTGGAACACATTTATGTAATGAATGTGCTACTAGACCAGGGGGAAAGCCTGTGATACCCCAGTTCATATGGTGAATGCCACAGATGCATCTATTAGTCGTTGAGTTTACCCACCGAGAACTCTGCTGATGTTAAACATCTCACTCTGCAGTTCAGACACCACATTAAACTTACAGTCTGCAACTAACTGGACAGCTAACTCCTTTGCTCCTAAAATTACCCTTATTAGTCTTTTAGCTAGCTGCTGTCCACTATGCAACTTTGGAGAGCGAAAGAGCGAATGCTGAAATAAGTAAATTATTACAGTAACTGATACGTTCACCTCAAAAAGCAGCACCCAATGTTTCCAGTCTGGGTCATTTTTTCCCCCCAATGGTCTTTTTATTGCTTTTCAGGATTTAAACACAAACATGCAAAAGGAAAGATAAAAAAAAATTCCATGCTACAATAATGTTGACATATCAAGCTGCATATAAAAAATAATAATAAAGGACACAAAAAAGAAAACAAAGGGAATAGCAAACAGATAAGTGAGTAAGGACTGTTGGGTATCAAGCACGTTCAAGTGTAAGAGAGAACCGCAGGCCTTGCACTATCCTTAAGAGCGTAATCATTCAGAAATTACATTGTTGCTTTTCTTGAAAAAAATCCAAAAAGGGACCCCAAATTTCATAGAACTTCCCCCCTGACCCTGTAAGGAGTATTGAGTCCTTTCAAGTTGCACACATTTCATTATGTCTTTGAGCCATTGGAAAGGCTAGGGGGGGCAGGTCCTTTCCACTTCAGTAAAATTGCACAACGTGCTAAAGGAGAGATAAGCACGCCATGTAGCGAATATTTCTCTGGTGCAATTCCAAACGGTGCTATAAGTTGGTCTGAATCTATTATAAATTTTAAGACTTTGGAAAGGGTCTCAAACACAGACCTCCAAAATTGTTCTATGCTTGGACATGTCCAAAACATGAATAAGAGAAGCACCTGCATTTAAACACTTTTTCACATTTATGGCTAACCCTGGGGTAATATTTTGATAATTTTACTTTAGAAATGTGGGCCCGGTGGACCACATTAAATTGAATGAGGGAATGCCATGTGCCCACTGAATAGGAATGTATCCTACGAAGAACTGATTCCCAGATGTCCTTGGAGATATGTGTACCCAGATCTTGCTCCCAAGCCTCCTTAATAATGGTTGAAGGGGCAGTTTAGGCTTGCTCTAGTATTGCGAATAGCAGAGACTGCACCTTTAGCCGATGGGTTTAGGGAAAGAAAGGAATCCAAAGGATTGCCAGGCAGTTTCAATGGGAAGTTTGGTACGTAATTTTGGACGTAGTGCATAATCTGCATAAATCTAAAAAAAAAGAAAGAGAAAAGTGATTTGGTTCAAATCAAACCTTTTTGGTAACTGTTCAAATGAGGCAAATGCAGTACCTATAATTAAGTCCTGGAGACACCTCAGCCCCCAACTGCGTCAATTCCAATTCAAATAATTTTCTCTAAATTCTTCTGGAATAAATGTTTATAGCAGGGCCTCCCAATTAAGGGCCCACGGACCACGTTTAGCCCACACTCCATTTGCTTTGTCCTGCCATGGGATTTGACAAACTCATGCTTATTTTCCTCTTATTTTGAAAGTGCTGTAAAATCCTATCCATAATGGCTACGAAACGTAAATCTTGTGCAGCTAAAAAGTACATAATCTGAGTTTTATGGCAATGTACAGCACAGCGCTGTTCAGATTCCCTATTAAAATTATGTACATCTTATCTACAAAGAAACAGCATTCTCTCTCTCCTGCTCTGTCCCCTCCATTTTTCATTTTTAACTTTTTTCAAAATAATCTTTACACAACAAGGGAGTAATAATCATAACATATTGCTTATCTGAAGTATATGAGTCAGCCAGTCAAGATGGAGTGATCGAAAAGAACATTTAAAAAAAAATTGGCAAGGTGACTGTTTTTTTACAGAAATAAATTCAACAGCAGTTTGTCTCATTTGCAGACAGAGAGGGGCTGTTTTGAAAGAATATAATATCCATCGTCATTTATCCGTCTTGAGGCGGACAATACAGCTGTTTTCAACTTAATTTTCTAAAGCACCTTGAGTTGCATGCAAAGCTGTCTTTCTTCTTAAATATGCTTATGCCCCCCCCCAAAAAAGCATATTGAGGTTTTATGTTTTTGACAATCATCTCTGCAAATTAATAAAATTGTTGTTAAGCAGATTAAAGAGTAGTGTTTTTATTATTCTGAAAATTTATTTTAATTTAGAATGCTAATTTGCTATAAAATATAATACATTTTCATGTAATTTAATTTCACATAACATAAACATTTATTTTTGGCCTGTGGCCCTCCATCCAGATTAATTTTTGGCCCTTCATATGAAAGAATTTGGATACTTCTGGTTTATAGTGACGTGTCAAAAAGATCCCCAGGTATGTAAATTTGTGTGTAACCACCTTTAAAGGTAGATTTAGGTACTGCTTTGTTGATCGGAAAGAATTCACTCTTGTGCAGGTTTAATTGGTGTCATGAAAATTTGCCATTTTTTTTTACGTAGAGAGAGGATTACTGGCAGTGAGGTTTCTGGGTCTGAAATATACAAAAGTAGGTCTTCTGCATATAATGACACCTTATGTTAAGTGTCATCCCTCAACACGCCCCGCACCTCCTGACACTCATGCAAGGCAATTACCAGCAAGCAGTTTGATAGCTAAAACAAAGAGTGCCGGATTCAGAGGGCAGCCCTATCGAGTGCCACGATACAATTCAAATGACTCTGAATATAAGCTGATAGTACTGAAGGCGAACTCTACAAGTATCTTAATCCAAGAAATGAGAACAGGGCCAAATCCAAACTTTTCTGGGATAGCTAGTAAGTAGTCCCACTCTACTCTCTTTACATATGTTTGGTGTGGGAGAGCTGGCATATTGTCAGTCCAGTTGTAAAATCTTTTGTAAAGTTTTGTCACTTTGAATAAGCTTTTGGAAACTTCCATAGGGTACGGTCACATATGTGCAAAATTAAAATTGGCAAATATGCGCCTTCCGTTCGCTTCCATTCTATGCGAGCAAAGGGGCAAATAAAACATTCGTTTCCGGTGGTGAAGGAAATTTGCATTTTTGCTTTGCGTGGAGTTCAGCCTTGGTGAACTTTGACCAGTGAATCCACAGCCTCAACCAGTAGCAAAAGAAGTGTGTGTGGTTGACCCCACTTTGCATCACATCCTGCACTGCCCACATTCAGCATGACAAGATACGAATTTCACCTCAGCAGGTGATGGTCATTCGCCTGCATTCATGTATGTGTGACTAGCCTTATGGGTGAGGCTGCACCCTCCACAGTGTTCTTTACACTCCAGAGAAAGGGTATCTGTTAAGACATAAATTTCACGAAGTCTATGTCTGTTAAAGGAGATTAATCAAAGTGCCAATATCTCCTAGAGTTTGGCAAAGACAGGTAATTTTGATGGTTATCCTGCCCCTATTACATGATCTCCATTTGGCTGGTACAGCCTGAAAACATCTGCAAAAATCACAGCTGCAAAGACTACACCCCCTACTGTCTCCAGTAATTTAGCTCACAAAAAAGAATTGCAATTGAAAGATTGACTGTAAATTATTTTTGGACCAATTTACAATTTATCATTATGTTAATTCTTTCCATACTTGTGCCAAGCAGCTTTTGTAAGTCCTTTTTTTATGATTTCATCCTACGTATCATAAATTCCAGATTAGTAAATTTTAGACAAATACATAGCACAACATAGTCCCAGAAAGTTTAAACAATCATAGGAGATTACATGAAAGTCAATTTATTCTGTTTGGAAATGACAGCTTGAATAGTCTTAAAAATGTTTAAATAAGGAAACCCCCCCCCCCACCTAAAATTGCAAGCAGCTAAAAATGACAGACACTGCTGGCTTAGTCAGAGGAAACCCATCGTGCTTCAGACTTGAAATTAATCTATTTCAACAAAAACATTTTTTAACTTCATCCGACATCCTGTCATCCATCCAACCTTTTTTCTCTCTCCTTGCTCCCTCTCTCCAGTTGACGCTGATTGTCTTGGGGGCCATCTTCACTGTGTCCATCATGCGACCGTACATCTTCATCGCTGCCATCCCATTGGCCGTTATCTTTGTTGCCCTGAGGAAGTACTTCCTGCGAACTGGACAACAACTCAAAAAACTGGAAGCTGAAGGTGAGATTGAGGGAAGCGTTAATGTGTATGTGTGTTTAATTTTTCATGTGTATATATCTGAAAGTGCATACATAGTCTGGGTAGCTTTTAAGCTTTCATCTCTTCCACAATCTAAAAACGAAAACTCTCAGCAGAGCAAATACAGAAGGTAACTCCTTATTATACGTATTATATTATATAAGTTGTTTAAAAAACATCAGCATAATGACTGTTTCTGTTATTATGCTGATTTTTCATGGACAGGAGGATGACATTAAAAACCCACTGTACCAGCAAGTATCCACCCTGCTGAAGTGCCTTTGAGCAAAATGGTAAATCCCTACCAGCAACAAGAATGATTTTCTCTTAGCGGCTGAGCATTTTGTGCTTCCTGTAGAACAGGGCAAGGAAAATTAGAATTTTTTGTGTAGGGGTTTTCGGTATTTGGCAATATACAAGAGAGATAAAGAAAAAAAAATGAAGAAGAAAAACCTAGAATGGCTTTCGGAGACAGACTGAGTTGTAGGTCAGTGTACCAACACACAACATATTGGGTGGGCCTACAAGTTTACTCAAGCCTCAGCCTTAGCCTGTAGCAGTATCAGGACAAAAGACTTCCTGTGTCTAAAGAAAACCAAAACGTTTTAAGTGTAAATAATGCTGGTGAAATTGGGAACCAGGAGGAGCAGAACTAGTCAGGGGAGGTGAACAGTAACAGCATTGTGATGATAAAGCACAATTATGACACCAAGAAGTAAAAACACCAGAGGAAAAATCAATTCAGGGCCAACAGAGGAAGTGAGAGCTGATGGCAGACTGTTGGACTATCTCACACCTTTCCCATCTATCTGTCAGTGGGTAGCGGTGCCAGGGGCTCGTTTGGGGGCAAAGTTCAAAGCTGAGGGTTAAGATCACCCCAGAGGTGGAGGACACGGCAGGAGGATGGTTGGGCTGCCTCAGAGGGGCGGGACCAGTCAAAGGGAGTCCAACATTGCCTATTGGATGGCACAGCGGACTGATACTAAACCATCCTGATACTGGGGTCCTAAAAGGATCCAGAAATGGGATTTTTTTGTGGTTCTTTTCATACTTTGACATACAATCCCTGGAGATTATTGTTCTCCTGACTTTTAGTATTTCAGCACTTGTAAAGGACAAAAAGGACAATTTGAACTGGTTTAGTGTGTGTGTGTGTGTGTGTGTGTGTGGGCGCATTGTAACTAAATCTGTAACCGGATTCTGTAGTACAATATAGGAAGTATCACTCAACAGCACAGTGATGAATTGATGAAATGATCAGGAAAAAGTAATGTTAACATAGAATTGTCTCTTCATATTAACGTTTTACCAATGACTAGCCTTTGGTTTGACTGCTGATAAGTTAAGTCATCTAGCGTGTTGGCTTTCTTATGGATTTTATCCCAGCTAACAGAGACAGATACTTGAGTCCTTCTTGGATTAAACCTACATTGGCTACACTGGATGGCATGGTGGCGCAGTGGTTAGCGCGGTCGCCTCACAGCGAGAAAGTCCTGGGTTCGAGCCCCGGGGTAGTCCAACCTTGGGGGGTCGTCCTGGGTCGTCCTCTGTGAGGAGTTTGCATGTTCTCCCCGTGTCTGTGTGGGTTTCCTCCGGGGGCTCCGGTTTCCTCCCACAGTCCAAAGACATGTAGGTCAGGTGAATCGGCCGTACTAAATTGTCCCTAGGTGTGTGTGTGTGTGTGTGTGTATGTATGTGTGTGTGTGTGTGTGTGTGTGTGTGTGTGTGTGTGTGTGTGTGTGTGTGTCAGCCCTGTGTGATGGCATGGCGGCCTGTCCAGGGTGTCTCCCTACCTGCCACCCAATGACTGCTAGGATAGGCTCCAGCATCTCCGCGACCCTGAGAGCAGGATGAGCAGTTTGGAAAATGGGTGGATGGATGGCTACACTGGGGCCGGCACAGTGGCGCAGTGGTTAGTGTGGTTGCCTCACAGCAAGAAGGTCCTGGGTTCGAGCCCCAGGGTAGTCCAACCCCAAAGGTTGTCCTCTTTGTGGAGTTTACATGTTCTCCCTGTGTCTACATCGGTTCCCTGTGGGGGCTCCGGTTTCCTCCCACAGTCCAAAGACATGTAGGTCAGGTGAATCAGCCATACTAAATTGTCCCTAGGTGTGAATGTGTGTGTGTGTGTGTGGGCCCTGTGATGGACTAGCGGTCTGTCCAGGGTGTCTCCCTGCCTGCCGCCCAATGACTGCTGGGATAGGCTCCAGCAACCCTGAGCAGGATAAGCGGTTTGGATAATGGATGGATGGATGGCTACACTGGATGCTCCCTCCCAACCACATGCCATACTCTAGGGATACTTCCTGTATTAAACAGCCTTTTGCAGGAAGAAGACCAGAGTCCCCTCCTGCTGTATACGTGAAATCTGACACCATGACACATAACGACTAAGTGTTCCATCAGGATTCAAACTTGGAATTTTTTCCAATAAGATCAAAGTGCAGTGAGGATGTTGAGCTAAAATTTCCAATCATTTAGCCTTGAGAGAAACCACTATGTACGAGGTCTGTGCCAAATTATTTGAATTGGTATGCGCTGTTGTGCATCACAAAGCATTATTCTCCACTTCAGCAGACATGACGTCTGACTTAAAACACAATGGCAAAAATGGTTCATTCTTACTTCCATTGTCTGGATGCTTTGTCTTTCAATTCTTCACAATTGGCTGCTTGTAATGCATGTGAGCTGGGGAAATAAAAATGTTTCCAACTGTCGCACTGTTTGTAAAAACACTCTGGATAACAGCATCCGCCTATAGTGGGAAAAAATGTCCACAGAAAGCAGTACAGAGCGCAGTTTTCAATCGCATAAAAGCAGAACAAGTTTTTCAAATTAATTGTAGGTCGTTTCACGCCAGTCCACTGAGCTGTTCAGCTCTGTCCGGTACAAAAGATGAGAAAAGAGGTCATTTAGGACTGCTGACAAAGGTACCGCTGTGTGTTTTGGACTCTCTACTCCTTTGATGGCTGTGTCTCATGGACAACCAAAGAGGCGTTTCCGTAGCCAGCATGGGCACGGCGGGGTCAGAGAGAGGATCAGAGCTGGGATTTCCTCTTGCTCTTTCCTGGTTGTCATTCTGTCTCTGGCTCATGGTTTGGACGCTGTGCCATACACGGCGCACAACGGGAGGGATTGGGGATTATGCAGTTAAGTATTTACCAGACCAATTTTTTTTTTCTTTAAGAACGGTAAATTGACATCGAGTCAGAGACGTTACCGTTGCATAGAGGTCCATGAAGAACATGTCCTTGGACAAAAGTGATGCTGACTTGTACACAGTGATAGACGGCATATGGACAAACAAAAAAAAATTTTTTTTTAATTGTTGATTTTAGCTAATTAGAAATAAGTTATAGTTACTCATTACTACAGCTACATACGACTTTTAAGTCTTAGCTTCTTAAAACGAGTAGCCCCAATCACCTGTCTTTGAGATATTAAATTTGACATTGTTGTGTTTTTATTTCTTTTATTTATTTATTTGTTTACTCTTTTCTTTTTCTTTTTTTACAAAATGCATGTACAGGTTTGGTTTGAATCAAAACTTCCAACTCCAGTTCGACAATGACCACTGTGAGGAACACAGTCTCACCTGTTTGTGATCAGTGTTTAGAGAAAGTACCAAAACCATCAGCTTTAATGTTTCCTTCCTCACATTTATACGACTTCCTGGCTGGGGCGACGAGTTAGAGACAAAAACATGGGCTGCAAGGGCGTCCGGGTGGCGTGGCAGTCTATTCCGTTGCCTACCAACACGGGGACTGGCGGTTCGATTCCCTGTGTTACCTCCGGCTTGGTCAGGGGTCCCTACAGACACAATTGGCTGTGTCTGCGGGTGGGAAGCCGGATGTCGGTGTGTGTCCTGGTCGCTGCACTAGCACCTCCTCTGGTCGGTCGGGGCGCCTGTTTGGGGGGGAGGGGGAACTGGGGGGAATAGCGTGATCCTCCCACGTGCTACGTCCCCCTGGTGAAACTCCTCACTGTCAGGTGAAAAGAGGCGGCTGGCGACTCCACATGTATCAGAGGAGGCATGTGGTAGTCTGCAGCCCTCCCCGGATCGGCAGAGGGGGTGGAGCAGCGACCGGGACGGCTCAGAAGAGTGGGGTACAATTGGGGAGAAAAAAGGGGTGAAACAAAATCAAAAAGAAAAAATATATATATATATTATATATTGATATATGTTGGATTATGACGAAGCTGTAGGGAGGAAATACTTTGAAACGTGTGTGTGGAGCAAATGCAGTTGGTACACATACAGTATGATGCTGTAAACGCTCCAGCAGGGGGAAAGACAGCCAAAGGCTGCTACACTTTGGCTGTGACTCATTGTAAATTTGTCCATTGTCTTTGTGTATATCTTATCCTCTCTTTCTCTTATCGTCACTCCATTTTTTTCTCCACTTAGTGTCCTCACTTTTTGTCTGTTCTTTCATTAACTTGTCTGCTGAGATGTACTTTAAGTAAGGGATAACCCACTCCGAGTGTGTAGTAAAGGATTTAAACACACACCTTGGAGTGGGTTATCCCGTTTATATCATGGTCACATGCCAAAAATTTCAAATAAAAGCATTCACTTATTTATTTTTTTTGTTATGAAAGAAAAGTTAGCCGCTAAGCTAAAGCTCTGAATGTTTTCTGGGCTTGCTACGAGTTCGGCATGTTGCTATGGTTACACAGCATCTCTGTGGCCAGCATATGGATTTACAACAGCGATGAAACTTGAGCTGAATTACGTGCGCATTATGCGGTTTTAACGCACACCCTCCAGCCAATCAGAAACCAGTATTCTCCGTGACCGCGGTATGCACAGAAACAGTGCTGCCAAAGCAGTTTAAAATACACGACATTTCCAAATTCTCCTTCATTGGCCTCCCTCCCTCACCCTCTCTTTTTCTTCCACCTTCCCTCTTCCCTCTCATCCCGTCTCTCTCCCTCCCTCCCCCAGCGCGAAGCCCCATCTTCTCTCACCTCATCATCTCACTGAAGGGCCTGTGGACGATCCGGGCATTTGGGCGGCAGAGTTACTTCGAGACGCTCTTCCACAAGGCGCTGAACACACACACAGCCACCTGGTTCCACTACCTGGCCACGCTGCGCTGGTTCCTGTTCCGCTGCGACATCATCTTTGTCTTTTTCTTCACGGCCGCCGCCTTCATTGCCGTGGGAACCAACCGTGAGTGATGGGGTTGCGAGTAGATGGGGGAAGTGGTGTGGGTGGACATGTAGATAGACTGGTGCTATACCAAAATGTGTGACCGTCAAAAATCCTTACCGGGGTTGAACTACAAGTGAGGATCAGGCCAAAAGAGTTCGGCAGTTGACTCACAAACATCTCCAGCCTCCTAGTTAGGTTTAGGTATGGGTTTGATGTGGTTGAGGTCAGGGATCTGGGGTGGCGGTCATCCCTCAGAAAGATGGAGATGGCCTTTCTGTGTGTTCGGGGCAACTACAATGTTCACAATTTTCAATGGTCGCAGATTTTGGTATAACACCGGCACCAAGGGGGTTGAATAAAGTGGGTTCTGCTGCACTGTGGAAAAGGTGGTGGGCAGAAGGCCTTTTTACTCAGTTTGAATCTGTGCCTGGGAACCTCTGGGGGAGGGGGGGGGGTGAGAAACTAACTCCTCTAGTAACTCAATGATTACAGCCAGCTTGCCCTTCAGCAATGCAGTTAACGCCAAACCATTGTCACTGCTGCTCAGTGGCCAATCCCGTATGACTGTAGTTGCACTGGACAGCTCCCAGAGGCCAACGAAGGTTGTAGTGGGCGTCTACCAGGTGTTTGATTGTGTGAATATGAAGCACTGCAAAAAACACACAGGCTTGACAAACACATCTGGTTGGGGAAAAAAAATAGTCCAAAGGGACCAGTTCCCAATTTCCTGTAAGCTGCCAGTGACTTGTGACATGAACTGGCTGACTGTTGTGATTTGACCACGGCACTTGGTCCGAGTCCAAAGCACAGTGTAGTGAAGTACCTGAAGGTTGAGCACTACTGGCACACACCCGTGTGTTTTGAACATCTGCTTTCATATGACCTGCCCTCTTCAGTGGTGAGCCCAGATAAAGGGATCGTCATAGTCCAGTGTTTTTCTTCCAAAACATGAGCAAAGTTTGACTAAGATGGGCTGTCGCTGTATTTAATGTAATGAAATATAAAAAGGCAGGGTAGTCTGTGTGTGTGTGTGTGTGTGTGTGTAAATCTCATGTTGTTACGTAATGCCCTGTCTGTTTATGCTGAGTAGATTAAGAAGTAATTTTAAGGCCCATTGGTTTCCAATAGAGCTCGTTCCAGTGCAGCTAAATACCTGAGTGATTCTCTGACATCAAGGTTGGCCAGCTTTTATTGTACAGCTGTCATGTCACTTCCTGTATATCTGTGTGCATGTGTGTGCATGCGTGTGTGTGTGTGTGTGTGTGTCTGTGTTCCACAGAGGACAAGCCAGGGGAGATTGGCATCATTGTGGCCCTGGCCATGCTCATTCTGGGGACGTTCCAGTGGGCTGTCATCACCAGCATCACCGTGAACGGACTGGTATGCAGCCTGCAAACTGTACACACACACACACACGAACAAACAGACTGGACTATCATCACTCACATCATGGTAGATCTCAAGTTGGCATTCAAATACCACCCTGTCATTAGGTTGTCATGAGTATCTAAAGTGTGCACACGCATTAGCACACGAACACACACTTTAGATCGTGTCACATCCAATGCCACACAGCAGGAGAGCCTTTGTCTATGTTCAAGCTACTTTTTTAAGCATGTCCTCTGTGCCGTTTCACATTCGTACAGTTTTACACATTCCTACCGAGCTGCTCAGTTCAACCGTGATAGTCTACGTCTGAACAGCTCCAATGGAGCGGTTGGGTTTGTGATCGTTGTCCCTCTTCCTCCATCCCAAACCTCCAAGCCAGTTTTGAGATTTGCACGGGCGAATATGCTTGTGTAAGATCCTCCCTGTGCTTTTTTGGCAGGTTTTCTGTCCAGGAGTGTTAAATATGTACATTTCCTCAACCTGTGCTGTGTTCAGGCTTCTGGCAGAGCTTATCAAGGTGCAGGACATTTTGTTCAGAAATGGTGTCTCACTCCCAACCCCCAACGCACAAACATCTCACATGCACATAAAGTTCAATTTATTCACTTGTTTTTGTTTTTTTGACAGGCTCACAAAATACACAAAGCATGACAAAATGTTTTACATAAACACACCGTGACTTGATGTTCTGCTGCTATGAGAGTTTAGTCGGTTGCTGTCTGACTTGTACAGCGGGGGAGGGACTGTGCTCCGCTCACATTATTCATTCACTGACCTGTTTGGAAGGTCATCGCCTGTGACTGATAATGCATATGTGAATCAATTCATGATGAGTCATGAATTAATTCATGACTGAGCTCGATATGCAAATGTAAAACTTGTTGCCTGAAGCTTAGGGACTTATCTTTGGTGCTGAACTTTGATGTTCTGGTAAAAAAAGATTAGACGGGCGGTCTATTCCGTTGCCTACCAACACAGGGATCGCCGGTTCGAATCCCTGTGTTACCTCTGGCTTGGTTGGGTATCCCTATAGACACAATTGGCTGTGTCTGTGGGTGGGAACCAGATGTTGGTATGTTTCCTGGTTGCTGCACCAGCGCCTCCTCTGGTTGGTCTGTTTTTTGGGGGGGGTAGACTGGGAGGAATAGCATGATCCTCCCACGTGCTACGTCCCCCTGGTGAAACTCCTCACCGTCAGGTGAAAAGAAGCGGCTGGCGACTCCACATGTATCAGAGGAGGCATGTGGTAGTCTGCAGCCCTCCCTGGATTGGCAGAGGGGGTGGAGCAGTGACCGGGACAGCTCGGAAGAGTGGGGTAATTGGCCGGATACAATTGGGGAGAAAAGGGGGGAGGGGGGAGATTAGACAATCATGAACATGGTTCACACAATTAAGAAACCACTGGACAAACTACTGTCACTTTATGTATTCCAGAGATAACGGTACTTTGCCCAAACTAAGCTTTGGCACTAAAAGAGACCAGCCCTTTGTGTCAAGGCCCTCGTCCTCCCTTGATGTTAGCAGCGTAACCTTTCAAACCACCTTTTTAGCACCTCTTCCCAAATACATGTTTTTATATGTGATGATGTTCCAGCTTCCACTGTTGTTCCACTCTGTCCATCACTATTTCACCGTTGCCTCACCATCCCCTCTGCTCTCTCCCTCGCCCTCCAACCAGATGCGTTCGGTGGACCGGGTGTTTAAGTTCATCGACCTGCCCTCAGAGGAGCCGCTACTTGGTCGGAGGAGGGCCAAAGGAGGCCAGGACCTGGTCATCGACAACCCCCATGCCCACGAGAGTTGGCCCAACCGAGGACAGATGGACGTCCAGGGGCTGACTGTCAAGTACACGGAGGCCGGCCGCGCTGTGCTCAGCGACATCTCCTTCACCGTGGAAGGAGGGCACAGCGTAAGTCCAAATAATGAAATAGCGAAAGTGACGCGACGAAGTGTGTGTATGGCTGTGTTTAGACTGCCTGGTACAAGTGACAGAATTCCAGTTTATTTGCTCACATGGGCCACAGATCGAATATGTGATCAAATATCGTGTAACTGGGAAAAGCACATGGACTGGCTATTTCAGGTTATTGCGAATTGTACGTCATTCAAAATATGACACTCTTACAACCTCGTTGCACTTTCACTGACGTGGTGTACACGTTGTTGTTTACTTCTGCATCGGTGGCTAAACTCTCGTGTGGGCTGACACATGCTGGTTGTTTTCGAGTGCAAACCAAAGAATTATGGTGTAAGCAAGGGAGTTGGATATGGGTCACTTTTAAAAGTAGATGCAAACAGGTGGTCAAAAAAAAATCAGATATGAGCAAAACAATTGGAACTGAGCATCAAAACCCGTGGTGTAAACATAGCATGAGTTTGCTTTTGTGTGGATGCGTGATCCTGAATTCGTTCATGACGGGGGCATACAGCTCGTGCTGTTGAATATTACTGGTGTTTCCAAGTATCGTGTTTTTACCTCATTAGATCTCCACAAGATCACGAACCCCAACTTGATTCTGTTTGACGTCTGAATTTTTTCTTTGAATTTGTTTGTTATTGGTCTTGGATGAGGACAGAAATTCCTGCACCGGTGGATGAAATTTGCGGTGGGAAAGTTAATGAGAAACAGTTTTAATATTTACTGTTGATGTGCTTTTGAGCAGAACGCACTATCCAGACTGCAGCCAAGCTATTCTGCAGCCTATCAATATAATCTGTTTACTTAAATTTTACCAGCCTCCATTAGAAAACACTATGGTTTAGAATTGAACTGATGAATGGACTGTTTTTCAGACAAACACCTACATGTACATACAATAGCCCCGTGTAAGCTGCCATACACAACCTTTTTACCTGCCCATCCGGTTTTGAGACACCCAGATGATGTTAGTTTTGAAAAAAGTGACCGGAGCTCATCTTAGAGGAAAGAAAAAAGACATAAAGGGAGAATATCCCATCTTTCTGTCTCTCTATTTCCTCCAAACAGTGGCTACAGCTTCCCCATAATGAGTCCTGGGGGACAGCGGGACCTACTAAGTGTTAGCACTTGAGCCTAACCCATTAGCTAAGGCTTGTTGTTAATGGTCTGTTTGTTGATGCCGGCCTGGGAAGGATGGTGACTGGCTTTTAGATGAACTCCCTGGTGTAACGGGGGCAGTCCTATGCTGTTCTATGCTGGTCAGCCTGCAGCACGCCCGTCACTCTCATCAGTAGCTCTGCGTTGTGTTCTATTTTGGGTGGGGCCCCAGGTGTTGTTGGGGGGCCCTCAGTCTCTCATCATCATCATCATCATCATGATCAAGGAAGGAGGGGGGACACACAGGACTCTATTTGGCCCACCTTGCCATTTATTTTGGTTTCAAACCCTTCGACAAACGTCCAGTCCTCCAGCGGGAGCGGTGTTTCTTACGGACGTGGGGGTCGAAGTTCAACCACTGCCCGGACTTCACTCGTGTGCGTTAGAAGGAGAACCCGTCCATGGGACTCCGATGTAAGAAAGGTTAAACAAGTATTTTATCCCACAGCTTGCAGTATCTTCTTACAGGGATACTCAAGGTTACGTTCTCCTCAACCAGCAAAACTGTGCTACGGTAAGAAACACGCGTGGCTCGGCTCGATCGCTGCTTGACACTCCCCCCACAAAACAAAAATGGCCTCTCCCGCGTTCCCTCTTCCGTGTACCCACAAGACCTCTCTCTTAAAGCGACAGTACACGTATATGACGGTCGTTGTAAAACATACATAAAAGTAAATAATGACATAAAATAAAATGTAGTAAACACAAATAACAGCACACAGACAGGATTTGGTGATATTTCATACTCAAACAAAATAAAATAAAAACATTAATTTTAACCTGGTTACACTGGCATCATAAGCACCAAGAGAAGAGAGCCTTTCTAGAGTGCTATGGATCTATTTATGAACATGTCTCTGTATATTCTTTTCATTTATGTCTATATTTCTCATTAATAAGTTGTCTTTCTTAGATACAAACAAACAGCACATTACACTATACGTACACACACACACACACGCACACACACACACACACACACACACGCACACACACAGGACCACCACTGCTCACATCACAGTCTAAAGACCTAATTCTATACCACAAATACTGCAATACCAGGTCTCCAAGTAGCGTAGTGGTCTATTCTGTTGCCTACCAATACGGGGATCGCTGGTTCGAATCCCTGCGTTGCCTGCGGTTTGGTCGGGGATCCTACAGACACATTTGGTCGTATCTGCGGGTGGGAAGCCAGATGTGGGTGTGTGTCCTGGTCGCTGCACTAGCGCCTCCTCTGGTTGGTCGGGGCACCTGTTAAGGGGGGGGGGCGGGGAATAGCGTGATCTGCCCACGCGCTACGTCCCCCTGGCGAAACTCCTCACTGTCAGGTGAAAAGAAGTTGCTGGAGGAACCATGCGGATTCCGTCCTGGCCGTGGAACAACGGACCAACTCTTTACCCTTGCGGAAGTGCTGAGGGGGGCATGGGAGTTTGATCAGCCAGTCTACATGTGTTTTGTGGACGTGGAGAAGGCTTACAACCGTGTATCCCGGGGCACTCTGTGGGGGGGTACTGTGGGAGTATGGGGTACTGGGGCAGTTGCAACAAGCCACCCGGTCCTTGTATAACCAAAGTGAGAGCTGTGTCCGCATTCTCGGCACAAAGTCAAACACGTTTTCGGTGGGTGTAGGACTCCGCCAAGGTTGTCCATTGTCTCTGATTCTGTTTGTGATATTCATGGACAGGATCTGAAGGCCCAGCCAAGGTGAGGAGTGTGTCTGTTTTGGGAACCTCAGAATTGCATCTCTGCTCTTTGCAGATGGGGTTTTGTTGGCTTCATCCAGTGTTGTAGTAGTCGAGTCCAGGACTCGAGTCCGACTCAAGTCCTGATTTTCAGGACTCATGACTCGATTTGGACTTGAGCACTGATGACTCAGACTTGGACTTGGACTCGAACACTGGGGACTCGAGACTTGAATCGGACTCGAGGTTTAGTGACTCAACTACAACACTGGTGTGTGTGCACATGCTTGCAAGTGCATTTGTTTGGCTGTTGTGTCACAAAGTAAATAATCTCCCTTTGAAATGGTGACAGCTGTGTCATTTTTGTTTAATGTCGACCTTTTTTATTCATATGTCAGCTTTTTTACGGTGCCAGAGCGGAGCACTGAAGCCCATCTTGGAACTCGACTCAGACCCTACCTTGATGACTCGGATTCGGACTCAGGTAATGGGGACTCGACTCGGACTCGACTCTGACTCTTCTTTGGGGACTCGGACTCGACTCGGATTCGAGGTTTAGTGACTCGACTACAACACTGGTTTTCTTCAGAAAACGAAACCGCACTGGGGCGGTTTGCAGCTAAGTGTGAAATGGCTGGGATGAGAGTCAGCAGCTCCAAGTAGGGCTGCAACTAACGATTATTTTGGTAGCCGACTAATCTGTCGATTGTTTTTTCAATTAGTCAGCTATTATTTCTGTCACACCCTCCATCTCTGGGCTCTGGGCTCCAGTACATGTTTTACCTCACTTGCCTAATGCCAATTAAACCATTTAACTGATTAAACATCTTACAACTGAATTATTGATATGTTCCAACCCACACACTAACTAGCTAACGTTAAGTGGAGGAGGTTTACTATTCAGAATGAATGCTAGTATTAATGCGAGCAAAGAAATAGGGAAGACGAGACAGGGTAGGCTACTCCTATAATTTACTGATTTACTTGCACTTAATGCGTTAGCTTACATAACTGAAAGGTAAACTAACATAAACATTACTGTCATTACATTACATTACTGTCATTTAGCCAACGCTTTTATCAAAAGTGACTTATAATAAGTGCATTTAACGTAGGAAATAGGGAAAACTACCAGTCATCAGAGGTCATAATGGCATCTTGTCTCTAAACAAGCATCTAAGAGCAAAACCAGTGCTGAAGTAAAAGTGCAATATATATCATCAGACAGTTATATCAAAACAGCAGACAGTTACGGCAAAGCAGAAGTCAGTTGTACCAAAACAACAGTCAGTTATCTCAAAACAGCAGTCAGACATATCAAAACAGCAGTTAATTATATTAAAACAGCAGTGTTATATCAAAACAGCAGTCAGACATATCAAAACAACAGTCAGTTATATCAAAACAACAGTCAGTTATATCAAAACAGCAGTCAGACATATCAAAACAGCAGTCAGTTATATCAAAACAGCAGTCAGTTATATCAAAACAGCAGTCAGTTATATCAAAACAGCAGTCAGTTATATCAAAACAGCAGTCAGTTACATCAAAACAGCAGTCAGTTACATCAAAACAGCAGTCAGTTACATCAAAACAGCAGTCAGTTACATCAAAACAGCAGTCAGTTACATCAAAACAGCAGTCAGACATATCAAAACAACAGTCAGTTATATCAAAACAGCAGTCAGTTATATCAAAACAGCAGTCAGTTATATCAAAACAGCAGTCAGTTACATCAAAACAGCAGTCAGTTACATCAAAACAGCAGTCAGTTATATCAAAACAACAGTCAGTTACATCAAAACAGCAGTCAGTAATATCAAAACAGCAGTCAGTTATATCAAAACAACAGTCAGTTATATCAAAACAGCAGTCAGACATATCAAAACAACAGTCAGTTATATCAAAACAGCAGTCAGTTATATCAAAACAACAGTCAGTTACATCAAAACAGCAGTCAGTAATATCAAAACAGCAGTCAGTTATATCAAAACAACAGTCAGTTATATCAAAACAGCAGTCAGTTATATCAAAACAACAGTCAGTTATATCAAAACAACAGTCAGTTATATCAAAACAACAGTCAGTTATATCAAAACAGCAGTCAGTTAAATCAAAACAACAGTCAGTTATATCAAAACAACAGTCAGTTATATCAAAACAACAATCAGTTATATCAAAACAACAGTCAGTTATACCAAAACAACAGTCAGTTATACCAAAACAACAGTCAGACATATCAAAACCATCCCGGAGTAGATGGTTATAATGTTAGTATCGTAAACATTACGATACTAACATTATAACCAGTTGGCATTGAAAATAAAAGATCTACAAGATATCAACTAGCTTAACTAGCTAAAACTTACCCATCCGGAGCAGTTGTCATGGCGCCAGGGCGCCTGCGTTTCAGATGCTCGTGCATCGCCGTAGTGCTGCCGGGAAATCACATCTCTGCGTCAGAGTCTGCATTTAACTTGGTTCATGGTTTATTTCCGGAGAAATGCTCCCATACTTTCGAAAGTTTCGGTCTCGATTTTTTCGCCTCTTCTTCACCCTGATTCTCTCTCCGTCGCGCCATCGTTCATATTTTCTTCTTCGTTAGTACAGAATGCAGTCATGGCAGACAATAGAAGCCATACTGCCCCCAGCCACTTCCGGTAGGGCATTGCGGTTACAAATGAACATTTATGTGGTTTATCACACAGTTGAAGGGACTTTGATGATAGTACTACTACTACTACTACTACTACTATTACTACTACTACTACTATTACTATTACTACTACTACTACTGCTACTGCTACTACTACTACTACTACTATTACTATTACTACTACTGCTACTGCTACTACTACTACTATTACTACTACAACGGCGGGCTTGATTGAGCTACGCTACATTGGAGGAAGCGGTGGGCTCCGGAAGTGACCGGAAGCGTGCACATCCTCGTAAAGTCTCTTCGGAGCGCGCATACAGGAGACGGTGACTACTGTAAACTACACAAAACTCACTGGCCGGTGGGCTGGCGAGGTTGGCCCCTTTAGCCGAGCGGTCAGACACGTTGCCTTGCGGTGCAGTGCGCCTGGGATCGAATCCCGCAGCGGGCTTGTTTGAACTACACTACGCTACCACTACTGTAACCGGTTGTTTTCTTGCCCGGTGCGGGATTCGATCCGGGGTGTACTGCACCACAAGGCGGCATTACTAACCGCTCGGCTAAAGGGTCAGACCCGTTAGCTAGGGACTAACGTGTCTTATTAGTAGTTTACACTACTACTACTACTACTAATAATAATAATAATACGACGCGTCGACTCTAAAATTCCGCGTCGACGAATTTTCATAATCGACGTAATCGATTGTGTCGACTAATCGTTGCAGCCCTACCTCCAAGTCTGAGGCCATGGTTCTCTACCAGAAAATGGTGGATTGCTCGCTCCAGGTTGGGGATGAGTTGTTGCCTCAAGTGAAGGAGTTCAAGTATCTCGGGGTCTTGTTCACGAGTGAGGGTAGGATGGAGCAGGAGATTGACAGGCAGATTGGTGCAGCATCAGCAGTAATGTGGATGTTGTACCGGACCGTTGTGGAGAAGAGGGAGCTGAGCCAGAAGGCAAAGCTCTCAATTTACCAGTCAATCTTCGTTCCAACCCTCACCTATGGTCATGAGCTTTGGGTAGTGACCGAAAGGGTGAGATCGCGGATACAAGCGGCTGAAATGAGTTTCCTCCGTAGGGTGTCTGGGCTCAGCCTTAGAGATAGGGTGAGGCGCTCGGACATCCGGAGGGAGCTCGGAGTAGAGCTGCTGCTCCTTCGCATTGAAAGGAACCAGTTGAGGTGGGTCGGGCATCTGTTAAGGGTGCCTCCAGGGCGCCTTCCTTTGGAGGTTTACCGGGCACGGCCAACTGGGAGGAGACCACGAGGTTGACCCAGAACTCGGTGGAGGGACTACATGTCCAATCTGGCCTGGGAACGCCTTGGGATCCCACAAGAGGAACTAGAGGGTGTTGCTGGGGAGAGGGCCGTCTGGAGTGTCCTACTTAGCTTGCTGCCAACGCGACCCGACCCCAGAAAAGCAGCTGAAGATGAACGAATGAATGAATACATGTATATGTTTGTGGTAGCTTTAAAGTGCAACTGTTTTCAAATTCAACTCTGTTTTCTCAGCGAGCTCTGTTACTCTCTGAGGTGACGTTGACCTGAATTAACATTATATACCTCTGCTCGAGTACGATATCTGGTAAATCTTTTTTTGCTTTGCCTTGTGGCCCAGGTCGGTCTGCTGGGGAGGACGGGTTCAGGGAAGAGCACCCTGCTGTCCGCTCTGCTGCGCCTGGCTTCCACCAACGGGGAGATCTCCGTCGACGGTGTCTCCTGGAACTCTGTCTCCCTGCAAACGTGGAGGAAGGCCTTTGGAGTGGTGCCACAGGTATGGGATCAACCCCTGCGCAGGGCCCTCGGAAGCGGGCAAGGGATGTACACAGCAAGACGTTCGCTTGCAGGTTGAAATTCCTCCTCACAAAAGAAAGAACAAATCTTGCCAGAAAAAAGTTGGGTCAAAACAACACAGCTGTCGATGTGCTCTCAAACCAAGGAAATTCACATCAAACCTTTCTGGCAGCCAGCGGCGTAATGCCGTGTTGTACTTACGCATGTCCCGGCTGTGACTCTGTGCTGCTGTGTAGATCTGAAATAGAGCCGTTATGCTTCGTTAGCCCTTCCTGGTTTGTTTTGTTTTAAAAGGCTGACATGTTTCAAAAGTAACGGATAATCAAGCTCCAAAGTATTGCCATGACTTCATAAGCACCTGTTGTCCAAAAGTGCCTGTAATAATTGCTATTACAGCGGAAATTGTAAATTCCGTTAACAACTTGATCCATCACTGAAACAAGTCAGTCAGTGATGAGTCCATTTGTATTTGAAGGCAGTTTTTCCACATATTCAAACTTTATCCAATCTGATTTGATGTAAGCAATGGGTAATTATGGTGGGGAGGTTACATAGTTTCACATCAGTGTTGCTCTTTTCTTGTTCTGGTCCACCTGTTGCTACTTTAACATGTTGCTTTCGTTTATCATGTTGACCAGAAAGTCTTCATTCTTACCGGCACTTTCCGGATGAACCTGGACCCGCACGGACGCTACAGTGATGAGGAGTTATGGAGGGTGGCTGAGGAGGTGAGCCCTTTCCCTGTTTGCGTTTTCTCTTTCTTTTTTTGGACCCTGCCCCCCTTTTCTCCCCAATTGTACCCAGTCAATTACCCCACTCTTCTGAGCCGTCCTGGTCGCTGCTCCACTCCCTCTGCCAATCCGGGGAGGGCTGCAGACTACCACATGCCTCCTCCGACACATGTGGAGTCACCAGCCGCTTCTTTTCACCTGACAGTGAGTTTTGCCAGGGGGACGTAGCGCGTGGGAGGATCACGCTATTCCCCCCAAGTTCCCCCTCCCCCCTGAACAGGCGCCCCGACCGAACAGAGGCGCTAGTGCGGCGACCAGGACACATGCCCACATCCGGCTTCCCCCCCAGACACGGCCAATTGTGTCTGTAGGGATGCCTGACCAAGCCAGAGGTATCACAGGGATTCGAACCAGCGATCCCCATGTTGGTAGACAACGGAATAGACCGCTACACTACCCAGACACCCTGCGTTTTCCCTTTCTAGTTGTGCTTATTGGGCTAATTTAAATAAAGACCAGCTAAGCAAGCCAGCATGATGCCGCCATGTTTTGGCTGTAGCTGGTTAAGTATATCGGCTCTCCCCGTCACTACCAGCAGGCAGTCAACCAACCATTTAAAAGGCCCCGTTGTACTCTAAAAATCTAGTTTGCCTGTAAAATAGTGAATTTGGCTGGTTTGATTCATCAGCTGTGGTTCCTGATTCCCCTCCTAACATGATTTAGGGAAAATGGAAACGCATGAGCAAAAATTCCAATGTTAATTTTAATCATCTGCCATACGCATATACCTTCAGCTCCTTGAAAGGGATCTCAACCTTTGTACTAGTTAAAATGCAGTTGCATGTAAACCAGTCATGTTTTTAGGTAAACACTGAAAAAAATGTCAGCCATATGGTGGAGGGAAGCCATTGTTGGAATCAGTACTCTCATACAGGATTCGTGGTGGTGGGTTAGTGGGACCCCAGATGTTTGACCCGCCATCGATTCTTCTTTTTGGACCCCCGAGCCTCTCCCCATGGCTGACAAGATTACCCCTCAAATGCAGCCGCAATTCCATATGTGCCCAAGTCTCAGCTCTAGTTTATTAGTAATATATTATTCTTCTAATTGCTGATTGTTAATAATTGTCTTGTAGTGTGTTAAATTTGCTTTTACTGAAATGTGTGGTGCACTAAAATTATTATTTTTATCTAATCTGAAAACCAAACACTGTCATTTCTGTCCTCCAGGTGGGACTGAAGTCAGTGATCGAGCAGTTTCCAGATAAGCTGGATTTCCAGCTAGAAGACGGGGGCAACGTGCTGAGCAATGGCCACAAACAGCTGATGTGCCTGGCCCGCTCCATCCTGAGCCGGGCCCGCATCCTGCTGCTGGACGAACCCTCCGCCTACCTCGATACCATGTCAGTAGTACCAAACATTCCTCCAGTCTGTGTGTGTGTGTGTGTGTGTTCATATGGCCCATTGCCTCCACTAAATTCATCAAGATTACCGACATTGGGTGTGAGCGATGCTGCAGAATGGCCCCATATGACTCATAAAACTTGTGAGCGTGTGTGTCTTTGTATGTGGGTGTTTGTTTGTGTGTTATATAAATGTTTGAGTCTGCTTTTTTGTGTGTAAGAGACAGTGAGTGACATTAACAAAAGGCGTCAGGCGTGGTGTGGCGGTCTGTTCCGTTGCCTACCAACATGGGGACCGCCGGTTCGAATCCCCGCGTTACCTCCGGTTTGGTGGTGCGTCCCTACAGACACAATTGGCCGTGTCTGCGGGTAGGAAGCCAGATGTGGGGATGTGTCCTGGTCGCTGCAGTAGTGCCTCCGCTGATCGGCCGGGGCGTCTGTTCGGGAGGGAGGGGGAATAGTGCGATCCTCCTGCGTGCTACGTCTCCCTGGTGAAACTCCTCACTGTCAGGTGAAAAGAAGTGGCTGGCGACTCCACATGTATCAGAGGAGGCATGTGGTAGTCTGCAGCCCTCCCCGGATCAGCACGGGGTGGAGCAGTGACCACCGGGATGGCTTAGAAGAGCGGTATTATTGATTGGCCAGGTACAATTGGGGAGAAAAAGGGGGGGGGGGGACAAAAGTGGGATCCTGTTTTGTCACTACCAGTACTGTAAAACCCCTCGAGACCAATGTGTAATTTGTGATATTGGGCTCTACAAAGAAAACTGACTTGACTCTTTAACTACGAGATCACAGGTCCCAACCCTCCTAACGGGAACTCCGTGTCCACCAACGCCCATGTGATGCATCGGTTACAAAGCACCGCTGGGGCAAGACTGAGAACGCAAACTTATTTTAAGTGGCCCCGGGATGAAAGCACCAGCTGAATGTCTGGACGGTAAACAGGAAGTGAGGTCACAGCGCAGCGCTAGCCATCCAGAACCACCATGTGCGAAGTCCCCGCCACAGCATATGGTGACAATCTCTGCGTGCTTACAGTAACCTGGACCCTCGGTGTATGGCGGTTTGTGCACACATGTGTACAAAACCACATGGGACTGGAAGGGGCTCTTGGTGTTAAACGATGCGTGTCACGTGCGGTCTAGTGTGACGTCGCTGTGGCACTGCCCGCCCCCCCCACGAACCTTTCATCTTAACCTGGACAGGAAGTCAGCGCTAGGCTAATGCGTTATAGCAGTGGGGGCGGGGGACTTTGACGACTCAGTGTGTTTGTGTCGGTGTGTGTGTGTGTGTGCGAGTTGTTGTTTAGTTAAATGGAGGGGACTGCTTGAGATAAGAGAGGAAGGGGAAGCATTTGAGCGTAGCAATACAAGTTGAAATAAACATCGCCGTGTGTGTGCTTGTACGTGTTTGTATACTTGAGTGTCACTTTTTGTGGCATTTTTGTGTGAACCTCCAGACTCAAAAATTGAATCACATTTGTTGTTTAAAATCTTATATCTAACTGTTGATGTGTGTGTGTGTGTGTGTGAACAGAACACTGAAGGTCTTGAGGAAGACTCTGAAGCAATCTTTCTCCAGTTGTACCGTCATCCTGTCAGAGCACAGAGTGGAGCCACTGCTGGAATGTCAGTCATTCCTGGTTAGTGTATACACACACACACACACACACACACACACACACACACTCCCTGCTCAGCGTCTGTCATTGCTTTTGCAGTTTTTCCATGTCAGATTGTTTCGGTATGACGAAGGCTCTCTCCTAGCTCGTCCTAGAAACTGCAGATGTGTATACATGTCCGTCTGTTTGGGTTTTGTGTCTGTCTCCGTGTTGGTCTGGGTGCATCTGCATTTTCTTACTTGTGTGTGTGTGTGTGTGTGTGTTTCCGTGTCTGCGTGCGGTTATGTGTTTGCTGTCATCAATGGTTGTTTGTGTTGGGACGATTCCACCAATAGAGGGGCAGGAAAAGAAAAATTAACGTAAGGGAAAGAGGCCGCCTCCCTGCCCCGTAACCCAACCTTGAGGGTCTGTTATGGGGTTGATGCTGTCCGCGGGGGCAGGTAACGAAGGTATCAAAAGAAAACCGTCCCCGTGCTCTCACTGAGCAGACTGTCACTGCGTAACACAATGCAAACACACGCCAGCATCCAGGAAGGATGTGACACTACTGTAAGTGATAAAGATTATTAATCGATATAAATTAAAAATAGTTACTCGAAAATTGAGAACAAATGCAAAAACGTCAAGCTTCGATGATGAAGTTGAGTTGTAGCCAGTGTCCGTACACATCTACTGTGGTAACACAACCCTGCATGGGCAGCAGTGCACCTCATATGAGATGCAAAGTAGAAAAACAAGATGGGCAGAGAGCAGCGCAGAGCAGTCTCTTAAGAGGCACAAGCCTTGGGTGGCATTTCTTGTGACACACTCGGTGTACAACTAGTAAACCAACACGCGGCCATCTGGTCTGACCCCACTTCCTTTCCATCTTCAGATGGTCGAGGGCAACTCCATGAAGCGTTACGACTCCATCCAGAGGTTGCTGACAGAGACCAGCCACCTGAGACAGGCCATGAGCCCCTCGGAGCGCCTGAAGGTCTGCCCCGGCTTGCACCGCCTCAACTCCAGCAAGAGGTCTGCCCAGCAGGGAGCCAAGATCACCGCCTTGCCCGAGGAGGCTGAGGACGAAGTCCAGGACACGCGCCTCTGAAGCTGCCGGATGCAGATTAATGCACGCAAACTTACACAACGCTACCGCAATGCTCATATACCCATAAATCGGCACATATGGACACACACAAATGCACACACACGACGTTACGCAAAGTAAAGGGCTACAACTGACTGTGAAAAGCCTATATGTAAAGATGAGAGCAGGTAATATTGCGGAGTATCAGTACTGCACCTGCAGGATGGGCCTGAAGTGATCTTCCAATGGGCTAGCGAGCTGCCCGCCCCGCAGCACAGGTCATCCTCTGTCTGTGAAAGTACTGTACTTTAAGCCTTCACACAGTTAAGAGCGATTCTCATAACGCCACCCGTGGCCTCCAACACCGCAGTGTTATGTCCGCGTCTAGGGAGACAAATGAACACGGCTGTAAAGTGGACGCCCAGCTCCCGTCCATGAATTTTACATGAATTTATGAAGCACACCCACTAATGTGGGGTGGTGAGACGAAAACGGGAAAGGTAAAATCTATCGTCCTTCCCGAGAGAAGCTCTGGCAGAAGTCACGTGTGAGAATCGAGCGGCCTTGATTTTTCGATGTGCGTTCTCCCGGCGTACTTAGTGGACGCCGCGTCTTGTTTTCGGGATCATATTTTTAAGTGCCTTTGTAAGACAGTATGCAAATACCATTGTGGTGCGCAGTTTTCAGCATGTGCCTTCTGTTAGTGTGTGCGCACCGGGTCTCCTTCAATCCAAATAGTCTTTCTAGGGGCCAGACATGTATTTGCTTTGAGAAAGCGTGAACCTATACTCATTTTATCTTGGTTTGAGGTTGTTCGTATTATGCTGATATTTCAATTAAGGTATTATTTACTGTCCCAACTTGCGAAGACTGTTTTAATAGGAGCGGTTAACCTTTTTTTGTGTCGGGTTCAGTCTGTCTCAGCTTAGTTCAGACTGACTAAACACAACAGCAACAGCCATTGTTTTGAGTCCCTTTTCATCCATCCATCCATCCATCCTACAGTATCATCCATCCTACAGTATCATCCATCCATCCATCCTACAGTATCATCCATCCTACAGTATCATCCATCCATCCATCCTACAGTATCATCCATCCTACAGTATCATCCATCCATCCTACAGTAGGACCGCAGTCATTTACACAAGAGAACCCAGTTGGGCGTCTGGGCCGTGTAGCGGTCTATTCCATTGCCTACCAACATGGGGATCGCCGGTTTGAATCCCCATGTTACGTCCGGCTTGGTCGGGCGTCCCTACAGACACATTTGGCCGTGTCTGTGGGTGGGAAGCCGGATGTGGGTGTGTGTCCTGGTCGCTGCACTAGCGCCTCCTCTGGTCAGTTGGGGCGCCTGTTTGGGGGGAGGGGGACTGGCGGCAATAGCGCGATCCTCCATTGCGCTACGTCCCCCTGGTGAAACCCCTCGCTGTCAGGTGAAAAGACGCGGCTGGTGACTCCACATGTATGGGAGGAGGCATGTGGTAGTCTGCAGCCCTCCCCGGATCGGCAGAGGGGCGGGGTGGAGCAGCGACCGGGACGGCTCGGAAGAGTGGGGTAATTGGCCGGGTGGGGTGGGGGGACCGAATTGACGATTCCTTGTAACATTCAGCAGCTAGAAAAACAAACAAGACAGTTGGTCTTAGGGACAGGGCCCCGAGAACACAGTGGTGCAGCAGTCAGTCAGCAGTCAACGAACAAAAAAAAACACATTTCATGTACATGGTTTCCTCTGTAGTGCTGCGTCTTCTCTGTCGCGTGTCTGCCGGGTCGTTTCGCCCCCCCCCCCAAAACACCTCATTACACAACCAGACCCACACACAACAACCGGTTGTTGCCGCGAGCAAGTGGCAAGCCAATGTGCCCTTATTTTTCCCTCTGTATGCACTTTAAAAGACACCCTTAGGTACGACTTCACTTTCTCCACACCCGAATGTGAGGCGAGGAAGAAAGTCGGGGCTTGAACGCCGGACGACAAGCCGATGTCAACGTTTTCGACACACGACCCGGGAAAAACACAGGTGGTGCTCCTGTGGCAGAGGGTTTCATCCTTTACACAAAATGAAGGTTGTTTTTTTTTAACCCCCCGGTTAATTTACTCATTAATTATCGGAAAGGTTAAGGTACCTCGGATATTCTGTCGTGAAGGATGTTTCTTTGCCGAATAGGAACTAAAAGTATACTGGAATAAAATGTTTTTGCAAAATACATAATTTGCTCTTGTGTGGAGGGGCCCCAGCCTACAATACGAGGACCAACGGCGTGCAAGAACACAACACATATGTATGTCCAAATGATTTGTGTGTGTGTGTGTGTGTCCGTGTGCAAGTGTGGGCGTAATACCGTCTGCACTTCCTTTCAGTCCCAGAATCCTTTGTTCTGCCCTTGTCATTTTAAAGGGGGTGCATACCGCTCCTTGCAAGTCAAATGTAGTTCTGCATAAGATGCACTGCAGGAAATGAAGGTACAATTATGAACAAGCCTCGATATGTTACTGTGATGACTATTTCCTTTCTTTTTTTTCTAACAGTGTAAATTAAAAACCAAGCTATTTCTTACTCATAGGAAAGGGACCAAGATGTCCCCCCCAAAAAATGTATAAATGCATTTGTTTGGTTGACAAAATTTCAAGTAAAAAAACAAAAAAAAAACCCCGAAACAAATCCCAGCAGTATTTGTGTGGTTATTATTATTCGTGCCCAGGCAGCGTGAGGAGGCCTGGGACCGCTCTGGCACATCAGGTCTTCCAGTGTTTTTTAACCTTCTGGTTTGTGGCGCGACCTAAACTCGCCCAAACGTCTGCGGCAGGAAGTATCCGCTTGGTAACACCAGTGACCGACCCGAGTGAGCCCGGGTCTGGGTTTTACACGGGCGGTTCAGAAAGCCACCGCATCCGATGGGGCGGATTAAGCAAATGAAACGACAGCACGGAGGAGCTGTTGGGGGGTCAATAGGTTGGTTTTAATGCTTGAAAAAAAAAACCACAAAAAAAACAAACTCTAAACCTCAGACAGCTACCATGTGGATTTATGACTAATGCTGACTAAAATATTTCCTTTATATATATTTATATATATTTATATCGATATATTTATTAAAACTGTCCCCTGAAAAGAACGTTTCTCTTTAGAAGTGGGAAGGAAAAAAAAAGGAAAACGGCGGCGACGGGTTTGTGGATTTACCACTTTGGGGCTTTCAACCGAGGTTTGAATGGGACCATGAGCCGGGTGGACTTCTGGGTAATTAAAATATTTATTATGGCTTACAGGTGACAGAGGACGCCCTTTGTTTACGCGATTCCGTTACTTATTGCCACATTCTGTTCACTCTGAAACAAGTGAAGGGTTCAAAACCAAACTCAGTTTTACAAACACTATGTACAAGGTTTTGTTTTTGTTTTTCCGTCAGCAGTTTCGCTTTAAGATTCCTTTACTGTACAAGCGTCATACCACATACACCAATCTATATACCATTTAAACTTACTAATTCTTATTTACAAATACATTTGGTAAACCCTGATTAATTTCAATGGTATTCAAACCAACCTTGCAACTATTTAAAGATAAAACACTTGAATATTTGAAAATACTTAATTATGAACAGAGAAAAGAAAAACTTCCTGTTCTTCCTTTGTTCCGAAAAACACATTCACCAAAAAACGGTAAAGCCTGTGTGAGGACTCGCAGAAACTCTTAGCAGAGGCCTTAATCCAGTGCGGCAGATGACGGAAACTGATTCTTAAATGCACAATAACGGCGCGGCGGGTCGTGTCTCGGGGGGACGTCTTCCTACAGCTCGGTCACATCTTCTCACATTTTGTCGGGTGCCGTCGCACTGTTGCGTGTCCTACTCGGGGGGACTCGTCCACAGGTCAATTCACAGGTTCAACGGCATTGGATTAAGGTCCCTGTAGAAGTATACACCGTTATCCTTACCACCTAGTTTTTTCACTTAATTCCCTGCCAGTTATTTCTCTACTTGAACGCTCAATACTTCAACACTGTAGTAGAATAAAACCATGGTCCCCAAGTACACAACTGTAGTACAGTGCAACGAGTACGGATAACAAGTACAAATACTAAAAGGTCAGAGGTCGTCATTAACCTAATCTGTACAACATGGAGGGAGGTTCACAGCGGTTTCACGGGGGGGTGGGGGGGGTGGGAGGCTGGACGGGGGGGGGGGGGGGGGGTCTACTTGTTTTCATGCAGGTCTCTGTGGAGGATCCAAATGTCCTCGTGTGTTTGGTTGTTGTTGTTGACGTTGTTGCGGTAGTTATTGTTCTGGCCGGGCGGGGTTTGCCTTGCTTTGCTGCTGGTTTCGGTTCTGTAGCGGTTGACGGGGGTCTTGGCACGGCTGGTGCCACTGCTGCCATTACTGCTGCTGCTGCCGGAGGCGGGTCGTGTCTGCTGCCCCCTGTTGCTGGGGACGGGGAGCTGCGATTTGGCCCGGGCGGCTGAGCGCCGATCGCTGCTCTGGGCTGCTTGGCCGGGACTGCGGCTGGACTGACGACCGCCGGTCTGCAGGTGAGGTCAGAGAGAAGATGAAGGATTTTAATCATTTTTTATCGAAGACAGTTTTCCTGTGTGAGTGAGCGAGCGAGAGAGAGAGCGAGAGAGAGAGAGTGTGTGTGTGTGTGTGTGTGTGTGTTTCTGTCCATCTGTGTTTGAGTTCATCAGTGATGGACATACATTAAAGCTCTATGCAAACTAGGATTTAAGAGGTCAGTTTGTTGCACAGCGTATGTCAGAAACCGTCAGGGAAATCCTGGTTTGAAATAATCTGACAAACTCCCTCCAACTGATTTCAGCTTGTTAAATACCCCAAGCAATTGCCCTTTGTTTTTTTTATTATTATAATTATCCATCCATTTATTATCCAAACCGCTTATCCTTACTCAGGGTCATGGGGATGCTGGGGCCTATCCCAGCAGTCATTGGGCGGCAGACGGGGAGACACCCTGGACAGGCCGCCAGTCCATCATAGGACACACACACACACACACACACACACACACACACACACACACACACACACACACACACACACACACACACACACACACACACACACACACACACACACACAGACACTCAGACCTAGGGACAATGTAGTATGGCTGATTCACCTGACCTACATGTCTTTGGACTGTGGGAGGAAACCGGAGCACCCGGGAGGAAACCCACGCAGACACGGGGAGAACATGCAAACTCCACACAGAGGACGACCTGGGACGACCCCCAAGGTTGGACTGCCCCGGGGCTCGAACCCAGGACCTTCTTGCTGTGAGGTCAGCGTTTAACAAGTCCCGTCCCTCCCAGGCCACCTTACCTCAACACACACTCCAAGTCCAAACAGCGAGCTGGACAGCAGTGGCATGTTGTGGAGTGTTAACAGTGAGGCTCGTATTCTGACATGATGGAGACCCATTTAGTTATGTGTGAGGTAATGATAAAATCAAGAAACATGATTAAAAGAAGTGCACGACAAAAAAAACAACAACAACAACACACACTTATGGGTCTGTTGGGTCATATAACCTTGCTAAAGAAAAGAACCTTGTTGCACTTGTAGAGTTCTGTTAATGATATTCAGTTCAGAAGCACATATTACAAAATAAACCAGCACACAAATGCCATCAATCTGCATTGCAAATTTAAAACAAACTGATCGACCAGCTTGTATGGATTACTTTGAAGTGCCACAAATCCCCATATTTTTTTGCCTCACCGTCTGTGGCTGTGGCTGGACGGCGGCTTCCTGCACAGTGTTGTGGGGGGTCACAGGTTCGCTGGGACGGCTGGGAAAACCCATCAGGTCCTCCTTCGTTCCGCTGATCTATGAGAAAAACGAGCAAGGACAAAGGTGCAGCGCGGTGAAGGACAGGAGGTGCACAACACAGAGCTTAATCAATGCCTTGCCACATTGCGACTGGTTTGTACAGTCTGTGCCATCATGCACAGCTAGCTAGCATCATTAGCGCCAGTTAATCATCAGGTGACATGTTTGGGCTAAATGAAAGCCTGTGTGTGACTGTGGAGTCAGGACAGGGGGAGGAGTACTGTGGGTGTGTGCAGGTCTGCATCGAGAGTGAGGCTTGGGACATGGACACACCTTGCAATTCAGGACACTGAGAGACTACAAGTGATTCAAAACAGAATGGGTGCAAGCCTAATAAGCAGTTCAGCTGCTGGTGAGTACATCGGGGACTATTGTGCAAGTCGCCCTCCATGCATTCATGCTGCTTTGGTCTTCCTATGGTGCAGCACACAGTGCCAGCCGGTGTGAAAGCCCACCTGGATGACTTCACCACTACATCCTTTCACAAGTACAGAACCAAAGAGGCATGTTTTAACACTCGACTATACACAGCTGTCTTTCAACCAGACAACTTCTTATCATACATTTTAAGAAGAAAACTTTTTTTTTCCCCTTTCAACACATTGTTCTTAAGGATGGGACCAAAGTGGAGCCGGATTTGAGGAGGTCCTGATCATGTACCTGGCTGATATCAGGCTCTGACTTGCTGGAGCACATTGTCTGCAGCTCTCTGATCAAATCGTTTTCATCATCAGAGAAGACAGACAGACCGGCAGGTTCTCCGGCCCCAACCCTGCAAACACACACACACACACACACACACACACACACACACACACACACACACACACACACACACACACACACACACACACTTATTTAATCTAGACATTCATCACTGGAATTTGTTTACTAGACACTTCTGCCCCCTGCTGGCTAATTGTGGAACTGCTAATAATACTGGTGGCGTTTGCACCATTTACTGGAACATCATGTATAAAGATCAATGGAATAACCACTTTTTTTTCCCCTTTTATTTTTAGAATATCTTTATTACATTTTCGTCTACAACACAAAACAACAGCTCAGACACAACGTGAAAAATGAGTAAGTAAATAAAAAATAGCGGGCATTATCTCCATCCCCAACCCTCACCACCCCCACAACAGAGAAAGGCAACATAAATAAATAAATATGTAAACAAATAGCAAGACTACAGGAAAACTGGTTTTGCAATAGAAAACGTGGGGACAGGCTAGGCCGGTTTAGGCAACCCTTGTAACATGGAAGATGACAGTGCAGGTCCAATATCTTCTAAGTAAGGGTCCCAAATTTTATAAAAGGCATCCGGTGAGGAGTGACGCATATTTGTATTCGTTGGGGAACAACAACTTTTTAAGAAACGGGGAATCTATTTCATGCAGAGGTTGAATGAAAAGTCCCCCCCCCCCATCAATATTGAAGCTAAATTATACACTAACCTCTGGGCGTTGCCATTGGCGATGAAGCGGACATCAGTGTTGGACAGCGAGCCTGAAATGACAAGATATGAAAAGCAACCTTGTTGAAAGTCACAGTTCCCTTCCGGGCAAACGACTGGGATTCATGCCCACTACTTTTAAAATACACTTTATATCATCTTAAATGTTACATAACAAATATTTCACTTTATCGAATCAAGTGTCCTTCCCAGTCTGTTGATCTGGTAACACCATTCTGGAAATCATCATCAAGGCAAGATTAGGGATTAGGAAGACCTAAGCCAACACCGCCCTGCAGACAGTGTGTCAAGCTATTTCTGTCACTTGATCAATTTTAAAGTTACATATAGCATTTATTCCCTATTTTAGTTATTTGTAATATCATCAAGAAAAAAACTGAGGTCACGTTACTCCTTTACACCTGTGTGCAAGTGAACTTCATCATAGTTGACTGAGCACCAGGAAATCATTACGCTAACCCTATCAAGTGGCGTGATTTTTTTTCGTACCCGTTTTCCGGGAACTCTGCCTCTGATTGGCTAGTACTCGTTGCCTCCGTTGATTAGGTTGGTTAAGGTTAGGGTGGGGTTAGGGTTAGCCAATCAGAGATAGAGTAGGGGCGGGTCTTCCCGGAATCCAGGTGAACGCTCTCTCAACGAGTACTAGCCAATCATAGGCAGAGTTCCCGGAAAACGGGTACGAAAAAAATCCCGCTGTCAAGTGATGTCTCTTGTGTGTTTGTCTAACGAGGGTCCAGTGGCAGAGAAGCCCTCTTACCTTCTCTAAGGGAGCAGCTCCAGTCGGAGGTGGAGCTCCCTTTCTTCCGCGGGCTGGTGTTGGCTCGTCTGCACAGACCGCTGTCTCGCCCCTTCCTTGCTCCACCGCCACTTCCTTTACAGGAGCCAACGGCTGACAAGGGGAAGGTCCCGCCCTGGAACTCCAGCAAGTATCGATCGATCTCTGAAAAGCAAGAGAAATCAATCTCTGCCTCGCTCTGGTATGTGACAGACTGTCTTTCTCAGACTCCCTCCTTCTTCTCCTCTCCTTATTTCAGTGGGTTTTTTCTTCTTTTATACATAATCAATCACTACTCCCGCTCTCATTCTGATTTCCACCTAGTCCCCCTCTGTCTTTCATTTACTCATTCATTTCATTTTTCTCCACTGGAAGTATCACTGTAAAGACGGCTTCTCGTCCTCTCCAAGTCCTTGTGATACTGATACACACAGCAACAAAAGCCCACTATGTAGTTTCATCACACCTCATAATGTTCTGTTTTTCAAAAAGTACAAATGTATTTCAGGATCTCTCTTCAAACTGGTGACAAGAATAGAACACAATACTCTTTATTAGTCATTTGTACATGCATACAAATGAAATTCACTCCCTGCATTAACCCATCCGAGCTGTGTAGCTAGGAGCAGTGGGCAGCTGCGGCACCCAGGGACCAACTCCAGCTATTTCTTCCTATTGCCTTGCTCAGGGGCACAGGCAGGAGTATTAACCCTAACATGCATGTCTTTTTGATGGTGGGAGGAAACCGGAGCACCTGGAGGAAACCCACGCAGACACGGGGAGAACATGCAAACTCCACACAGAAAGGACCTGGGATGGCCTGGGGTTCAAACCCAGGACCTTCTTACTATGAGGCAACAGCGCTAACCACTGGGCCACCGTGCCGCCCACAATATCTTGAAACGGATGGAATAAACAGTCTTAGTTTAACACACCAGTTTAACACCAGTCCCCAGGTACCACCCGTACTGCCAGTTTTCTATTCCTTTAGGTAGTTCATTACACTGACCTGCTGTTCCAGGTCTATAAGCTCTTATCTGGCAGTTCGAGAAAACCAGCAGCATAGGGCAGTCCCAAGGACTGGGGTTGAGACCCACTGGTTTAAGGAATTTTTTTTTCAAGAAAATTTCCACAAGCAGGTTGACTCATTTTGAAAAAAATAGTGAACCCCACTCAAAACAAACCCAGAAACACCATTCTAAGATGTCTTTTGGTTTATACTGTATATGAAATTGTATAGAAGGGATGAATTGACCAATCTGAGGAGCAATCTCACAAACATACTGTCAACAGAAAGACACACTCAGACCCACCGTGTCTTGGCAGAGGACAGCCTAGTAAAACAGCCTTGTTGACCAGGATGCTGAGGGCAGCTTTCACCACAGCCTGCTGGCCGGGGCTTAGCCCGCGGTTGCTAGGCGACAGTCGCGCGGATGAGGGAGAGGAAGAGGAACAGCGTCTCGCGGTCACCCGGGAAATGATCGCTCCCTCCACACGGGGGACGACCACGGCGTTCCACAACCGAGCCAGCCACCTGCGGGGACACACACCCAGGAGACTGGGTCATGCTGGAGAAATCGTATTCTTTTCTTTTTTTTTAAATTTTCCTCCCTTTTTCTCCCCAATTGTACAAGGCCAATTACCCCACTCTTCTGAGCCATCCCAGTCGCTGCTCCACCCCCTCTGCTGATCCGGGGAGGGCTGCAGACTACCCACATGCCTCCTCCGATACATGTGGAGTCGCCAGCCGCTTCTTTTCACCTGACAGTGAGGAGTTTCACCAGGGGGACGTAGCGCGTGGGAGGATCACGCTCTTCCCCCCAGTTCCCCCTCCCCTCTGAACAGGCGCCCTGACCGACCAGAGGAGGCGCTAGTGCAGTGACCAGGACACATACCCACATCCGGCTTCCCACCCGCAGACACGGCCAATTGTGTCTGCCCGACCAAGCCGGAGGTAACACGGGGATTCGAACCGGCGATCCCCGTGTTGGTAGGCAAAGAAATAGACCGCTACAATACCCGGAGAAATAGTATTCTCATATATACTGCACATGACAAACTATAGTAACAACAACCATTCCAGTAATAATTACTGTACAACCTGTAGTTCATTTTGTCACGCATAGAGTCGACTCACTTGACAATGGCCTGTGTGTTGTGTGGGACGACTGGGCAGGACAGGAAGTGCTGGGGGCCCAGCATGGCCTCGTGGGTTCCCAGTCGGGAAAGGCAGGCGTTGAGTTGCTGCCATACCTGACTCACCCACACCACCGAGCGCTCCAACGGGCCCTCAGGGTCCCACACTCCGGTCCCCATCTGGAGGAAGGAGGGAGAGAGATTTAGTGGATGGGGAGGATGAAGGGGGTGCAGAGAGGGGTGGGGAAAAACAAGAGGACAGAAGGAGCAAAGCATCCTGTGTTCACTGACAAAACATCTTGTTACGGAAGCGCCGTGCGTCTG
Organism: Lampris incognitus; assembly: GCF_029633865.1. NCBI lineage: Eukaryota > Metazoa > Chordata > Actinopteri > Lampriformes > Lampridae > Lampris > Lampris incognitus. Next base: position 10,388,622 of record NC_079216.1, on the reverse strand, counting down.
GGGGTCTTGATCTATAAAGCGTATTGATTTTACAATGACACTACCTGCAGGCTTACTAAGAATTTCCCCGTCCTGACATTTCTGTTTCATTACCCTGTCATTAAACGGGCTAGTTTATAGTGAGGCCACATTCGGTGGACGGAAAATAAAACAAGGCTGCGGTAACAACATTTAGGCTCCAGTTTAACTCACCACATAAACATAAAATACAACTCGTGTCCAATGGTCTTCAAACACTGCACTTTTTATTTTCTGGAGGGGGGGATTTTCTGCTTTATTTGACAGCGACAGTAGAGAGAGACGGGAAAGGCAGGTGAGAGAGAGGGGATGACATGCAGCAAAGGGCCCGAGCTGGATTCGAACCCAGGCCGCTGCCATAAGGACTCAATCTCTTGTATGTGGTACGCACGCTACCAGGTGAGCCACCACGGTGCCAAACTCCACGATTTCAATATTACATGCTTAGTGACTTTTCCTCCATTCAGATCAGCAGTAGGCAGTACAGGGGAAACTGGGAGGACTTGACAGAGGAGAAGAAGCCAAACTATCTTGGATCAAACTGTTTTAAGGAAAGCAAAGCTTAAGTCTTTGGTCACCAGACTGGTCCTCTTTCTGCAGGATTATGAACCTTTGATGATGAGCCAGTAGTCTCTAAAGCCCTCTGTACCACAGCAGATAATGTGCAGGCTAGTTTTTGATCAAACCTAGTATTACACAGCTGATTTATCTAATTAGAACATCATGACTCTTGAGAAGGGCAACCAATTAGTTAAATCATTCTGGACAGCATTAAGACCGGTTCTGGCTCTGACTTCCTGGGTCATTTGTTGATACCAATAAACCTCAGACTGACCTTGTGGAGCAACTTCCTACGGAGGTGCCTTCCTAGCATGCCATGCAGCGGCTCCTGGTCCCATCGAAGAGTTACCCAGCGGAAGTGCTGCTGGAGGCGGAGCTCTGAGCCCTGGAGGCGGGGCTTGGACAGTGTGCCTATCAGAAAGCCTCTCTCTCGAAAGTGGTGGGGTCCTGAGGTATAGACAGAAGGCAGAAGTAGAGAAACGATGATGATGCTGTAGTGATCTGGTTATTTACTCACTTATTCAGTGCTTTTCTGTGTTCATGAGCTAAAACTTACATGTTTTCGGCATGATTAGGTTTGGCTTGTTTTAGAGTATCTTAAAAAAGCCAAGTTTGTCCATTGATATTGAGACAAAGTCATTGTCTGATTGCAAATGCAACTACCCCTTGTTACTACCTCACTGTGATTAGACTTGCTCATTCTCACCCTAACCTATCTAACCCTAACCCTATAAGGAAGGAGTGATATAAACCCTTGGTAATTCATTAAATACTTACTAACTTATGAAATTAAAAAAAAAATCCTTTACACTATGATGTGAATTGCTACAACTGTAGACATGGCTATACTGGAGATATATTTAGAGATAGTGGACCCTGGAGATGTTGAAGATGTTTTGCTGAGTCAAACCCCCTTGTAAATTACCTGGCTAATGAACAATTATGTGAAAAACAAATCAGATTCTCATTTGTTTTACATTAGACCAACTGTGTTACTAATAAATTGAGAAATGCTTGACAGATCTCCCCCTGATGGGTATTTTAAGTTGTGGGCCAGAAATACAATGCAGCACCACACATAACCCTTCAGGAGGTGATCTGGAGCACTGAATAGAAATATTTCAACTTGCCCCCCCCCTCCCTTTCTCCCCAATTGCACCCAGCCAATTACCCCACTCTTCTGAACCGTCCTGGTCACTGCTCCACCCCCTCTGCTGATCCGGGGAGGGCTGCAGGCTACCACATGCCTCCTCCAATACATGTGGAGTCACTAGCCATTTCTTTTCACCTGACAGTGAGAGTTTTGCCAGGGGGACGTAGTGCGTGGGAGGATCATGCTAGTCCCCCCCCCCCGAACAGGTGCCCTGACCGACCAGAGGAGGCGCTAGTGCAGTGACCAGGACACACACCAACATCCGGCTTCCCACCTGCAGACACGGCCAATTGTGTCTGTAGGGGCGCCCGAGCAAGCTGGAGGTAACACAGGGATTCGAACCGGCGAGCTCCATGTTGGTAGGCAATGGAATAGACGGCTACACTACCCAGACACCCCTCAACTTGGATTTTTTAATCTTGGGGCTCAACTTGGGGCAAGTGGCATGGTGCAGTGAGTTGTACCAGTAAGTAGGGTGAATGGGCAGGCTGAGCCCCTGTTGTCTAATCCATGGCACAGGTCTCCCAGCAGAATGGACATGGAGGAAGCCTTCTCCAGCCCCTCCAGCAGCACCACCACAGCATGGCCACAGGAGCCACTGGACCCTCCTACACCAACAGCTGGCACCAGGAAGCCTAACAATGAGGAGGAAGAGAATCATCACCATCTGAAGAACCACGGAAAGTAATTTTGAGGAATTTTTAGAGATTCAGAGTGAATTCCTGAGGTTCTTTTGAAACCATTTTTCTGTCGAACTAGAGCCAGTGCTGGGACAAGGAACCATCAAACCGCTTTATGAACCAGCCCGGTTACTCCCATATTCAGTTACGTAACCAGATGTGTCCTCTAGCAAGAAATTAAACTCTAGCAGTGATTAGTTTTGACATTAATTTTTGTTATTTTTTAATTTAGTCGAACCACCAAACTCTCCTCACTGCTAACATTGCTTCTTGTTAGGTGACGACAACATTCAACACACACACCAACATCACATCACAAGTTACTCGGTTTCAGATTGACGGGTAAACAGGCACAGAATTGAGCTAGCTATGCCAGCTGAGGATCATTTTTTGGTTCTCGGCTGGCATAGCTAGCAGGCAAATGCTCAGAATGATTTGAGATTAGGTTTGAGAGCTCGTAGCAGCACCGGCCCGGTGTTGGTGGAAAAGGGGTACGCGGACATTTTCATTACAAGTTTGTCAACTCGGATGGTACTTACAAGAATCTCTGACGCACAGCGGTTCCTCAAGGAAGCCTTTAAGGACATACTTTACAATAAGAGACTTCCAAAAACCAAGAGGGAGACCCAGTTCTTAAATGTTATTGCTACCGACTGGCTGTTGGTAAACTCTATAAAGTTCTTCGTGCGGTCCGAGCATAAATCAAGGTTTAATTGGGCAAAACATTCTGCGTTCCAAAACACAGCAAACCTCCATTAATGAAATGGAAAACAAAAACTAAAGACGATAAAATCAAGAGTTTGCAATTCTTTGATGAAAGTAAATGTATCTACTATGAAATGAAATTGCATTACATCATTTCGACTGAATGCTCAGACCATGTGGAGCTGATTTATCATGCCAGCAAAGGCTTTTGGCTGGATCCCAGCACACTGATTAGACAACAATGTTGATCTATTGGGAGGCTAAATGTTCTCCTAACTAGATTCCTCAGTCAAAATCTATAGCATTGCTCAAGATTTCTTTCTTGATAGTGTGTTGTAGGTCATACGCCGCACATATTAACCTGATCCCTACCGCGGGGACAGAGAAAACTTCCAGGGTAAGGGGTTCAAAACAGGGATGTGGAGGTGGTAATTAAGATCTGGTTTGGGGATTCAACCTCAACCATTTTAGCCAGTGGAAGCTTCATTAGTATGTGGATGTAAATGTGCATTCACTTGGGTGTGTTGGACATTGTGGTAGGTGCATATGTTTGACATGTTTGTGTGTGTGTGTGTGTGTGTGTGTGTGTGTGTGTGTGTGTGCGTAGTACGCATGCATTTACCACAGTTAATGAAAGTCTCCAGCAGGTGCTCTTTGGTCAGGCTCTCATCTACTTCTACCCGCACCACATCACAGCCAACGCCCCCCGCCTCCTGCTTGTGCTGGGTAGAGTCCAGAGAGGGGAGGAATCAGGTTGCCATGGAAACACAAAGGCTATCAAGTTCTATGCACAAGACAATATTAAAGAAGGAGGTGGTGTTTTAAGTACGGAATATGAATCAACTGAAAGGGCATTTCCTGGTGCATGATGATGACGATGCTTTTAAACTCGGATGAAACAGATGCTGGTCGGTCATTGGCCCTGCTAGACACAGACACCAATTTTGATCAAGTAACAATCGACAACTGTGATTTCACAAGTGTGGCAAGCCAAAAATCTTGGTGTTACGTTTGAGCCCAGCCTTTCCCTTGATAAGCACATTAAAGAAATCACCAAGACTGTCTTTTTTTTTTACTTATGTAACATAGCTAAAATTCGGTCTTTCCTGTCCATGGTTGACGCAGAGACTCTAATACATGCATTTGTTTCATCCAGACTTGATTACTGTAATGTTCTGTTTCAGGTCTGCCACATGCTAGTACTTAAGAGTCTTCAGATGGTTCAGAATGCTGCAGCTAGAATCCTAACTAGAAAATTTGACCATATTTCCGGCTCGGTCAGGCGTCCCTTCACACACAATTCGCCGTGTCTGCGGTTGGGAAGCCGGATGTGGGTATGTGTCCTGGTCGCTGCACCAGCGCCTCCTCTGGTCGGTCGGGGTGCCTGTTCGAGGGGGGTAGGGAGAACTGGGGGTAATAGCGTGATCCTCCCACGTGCTACGACCCCCTGGTGAAACTCCTCACTGTCAGGTGAAAAGATGCGGCTGGCGACTCCACATGTATGGGAGGAGGCACGTGGTAGTCTGCAGCCCTCCCCGGATCGGCAGAGGGGGGGCAGCAGCGACCAGGACGGCTCGCAAGAGTGGGGTAATTGACGAAGTACAATTGGGGAGAAAAAGGGTGGGGGCACAAAACCTGTTTATTAAGACTGTAGTATTGTTTATTAAGTCAGGATTAATGAAACTTGAAGATTTAGTTGAGTAACAGACATTGTTAGCTATGTACAGGGCAAACAGCAGAGTATTACCAGAAAATTTACAAAAATTATTTGTTTTTAGTTCGGAGAATGAGGACCATAGAAGGAAATTTAATTTTAAACATCAGTATGCATGTGCTACTTTACAGCAGATGTGTATTTTGGTATGTGGCGTCAGACTGTGGAATTCTTTAGACAAGGATCTAAAGGGTTGTATAAATATCTTCCAATTTAAGAAAATGTATAAGGAAAGAATAATTAGACAATATGGAGTTGTCAGGTAATGGGTTCTCAGTTGATGGTGAATTATTGTGTATGGCTTTTTGATTCTTTTTCCTCTCTCATGTTGCCGTATTAGCTGTTGAGGAACTGACTGACAGACCATCGGACCTGTTGTTTGAGTAAGGGAGAGGCAAAATAAGATGTTCTTCTCCCTCCTCCTTTTCAACCATGAGATGTGCAAATTGAGTTGTGTTTGATCATGAATTGCTTGTTTCTCTCTGGAGCTGTGCATTACCACGAGAGGAATAAATAATGAAATGGGGGAAAAAAAAAGAAAAGAAAATTTGACCATATTACGCCAATTCTTGCCTCCCTTCTTTGGCTTCCTATCCATGTTTGATCAGACTTCAAGGTGCTTCTGCTGACTTATAAAATCTTCAGTGGGCTTGCCCCATCATACCTGTCTGATCTCCTTAAACCATATATTCCATCTCGAGCTCTCTGCTCTCAAAACACAGGGCTCCTGTGTGTACCCAAAGTTAAAAGAAGTCAGCTGGTGGCAGGGCCTTTTCCTATCGGGTGCCGTTCCTGTGGAATAACCTGCCTGCTGCCGTCAGACAATCGGAGTCTGTCGAGTCCTTTAAATCCAAACTTAAAACTCGTCTTTTTGCCTTAACCTACATTTAGTTGCCTTTGAATTGATTATTTCACAACCTGTACTGCATGGGGGGGGTTGGTTTCCGTCTCAATGATTTCACCAAACACTTTTCTGCCGACGAGATTATAGTGTATAGATTATTGACTATTGCAAACTGTTCTTTTCTCTCACATGTCTTTTCACTCTCTCTGAATGATGTCTTCTCCTTTCTCTTGTGAGTGAATGGTGTGATGCAAGTCTCCCGTGTGCACGTGCAGTCTGTCCTCCTCCCAGGTCTCCATGGTGATCGCCACCTTGACACTGCTCGGCATCCTCATCAGATTCTTTTTAAATATCTTATACATCCATATAATTTTGTTATCCTGTTTCAATGTTGTATCCTTCTCTCTCTCCGATATGTGACTAATGTCTTTTTTGTCTCTTCTCTTGTGTGTGTGAATGGTGTGATGCGAGTCTCCCCTGTGTGCATGTGTAGTCTGTCCTCCTGTCAGGTCTACGTAGTGATGGTGGTCGCGTGGCTCAGGTCCTGGGCTGTTCCGGTGGCATCTGGACACTGCTTGGCATCGTCTTCATCACATTCTTCATACATCTTATAATTCCATTATAATTCTGTTATCCTCTTTCAATGTTGTATTCTGTAAATTGTGTTTTATTCTGTACACACAACATCCATTGCACATCTGTCCGTCCTGGGAGAGAGATCCCTCCTCTGTTGCTCTCCCTGAGGTTTCTTCCTATTTTTTCCCCCTGTTAAGGGTTTTTTTTTTTTAGGGAGTTGTTCCTTATCCAATATGAGGGTCTAAGTACAGGATGTTGTGTGCCGTAAAGCCCACTGAGGCAATTTTATAATTTGTGTTATTGGGTTATACAAATAAAGTTGACTTGACTTAATAATCTCGCCTTGGATGGCTTCAGACAACTGGAATTTTCAATGCCTTCACCATGGCAACGATTTCCTGCAGTTCATGCACGATACTGATGCTCAGTGGTGTTCTTTTACAGTAATACTAAGAGTGGAAGCCAAACAGCCACTCAACAGTGTTTAACGTTATGGGAATGCCCACCCTTTTCATTAAGATCCCATGTTTTACTTGGAGTCCAAACCATCTTTTAAACCCCCCCCCCCCCGACTCTGACGCAGGATGGTTGCAGAGAGGCAGCAGATGTGACAGAAAGTCTAAATTGTAAAGTGTTGCACTGTATTGTGTTGAGATAGCGCCTTCAAAAGGTTTCTGTTTTTATCCTATTACATTAGTCATTTAGCCGACGCTTTTATCCAAAGCGACATACAATAAGTACACTTAACAAAGGCAATCAGGAGAACTACTAGTCATCAGAGGTCATAAGTGCATCTTCTCTCTAAACAAGCATCTAAGAGCAAAACCAGCACTAAAGTAAAAGTGCAAGAAAGAGATTTCTTTTTTTTTTAAATGAGTGAATACAATAAGTGCTGAGAACAAGTAACAGGGTAGTAGTTCGTGAAGAGGTGAGTTTTCAACCTGTGCTGAAAGATGGGCAGCGACTCCGCTGTCCTGACACCAGTGGGGAGTTCATTCCACCACTGTTGGGCCAGGACAGAAAAGAGCCGTGACCGGGTCGATCGGCAGCAGGGGCCTCTGAGCGACGGGGCAACCAGGCGTCCCGAGGCGGCAGAACGAAGTGGTCGGGTGGGGGTGTAGGGCTTGACCATGGCCCGGAGATAGGAAGGAGCTGTTCCTTTCACTGCCCTGTAAGCTAGCACCAGAGTCTTAAACTGGATGCGAGCAGCTACTGGGAGCCAGTGTAGGGACATGAGAAGGGGAGTTGTGTGGGAGAACTTGGGGCGGTTGAACACCAGACGAGCTGCAGCTTTCTGAACAAGCTCCAGAGGTCTGATGGCCGACGCCGGGGCGCCAGGAGGGGGGAGGTTGCCGTAGTCCAGCCGGGAGATGGCCAGAGCCTAGATGAGCACCTGTGCCATCTCGTCGGTGAGGAATGGGTGAATCCTCCTGATGTTAAAGAGGAGAAATCTGCAGGAGCGAGCAACCGATGCAACGTTTGCAGCAAATGACAGTTGGTCGTCCAGAATCACACCCAGATTCCTCACAGTCCGAGTTGGCATCACCACGGTGTTGTCAATGGTGATGGCCAGGTCTCGGTGAGGGCAACCTTTCCTCGGGAGGAACATCAGCTCTGTCTTGTCCAGATTGAGCTTCAGGTGGTGTGTCACCATCCACTCCGAGATGTCAGTCAAGCACGCAGCAATGCGTGTCTCTACTTGTGTGTCAGAGGGAGGAAAGGACAAGACCAGCTGGGTGTCATTGGCATAACAATGGTAAGAGAAGTCATGCGAGCGAATAACAGAACCCAGGGATGTCGTGTACAGGAAGAACAGGAGAGGACCCAGAACCAAACATTGTGGAACGCCTGTAGTCAGTCTGCGAGGCTCCGACACAGATCCCCTCCATACCTGGTAGGAGCGACCCGTCAGGAAGGATGCAAACATTGAGAGTGCAGAGCCTGTGACACCCAGCCCCTCAAGGGTAGAGAGGAAGATCTGGTAGTTCAGTGTTGAACGCAGCTGACAGGTCCAGGAGTATCAGGACAGAGGAGAGAGAGTTTGCTCTCGCAGAGTGCAGCAATTCTGTCACTGCAAGGAGGGCCGTCTCTGTCGAGTGATCCACTCTGAACCCAGACTGGTTGGGGTCCAGGAGGTTGTTCTGGTGGAGGTACAAAGAAAGCTGGTTAAAGACAGCATGTTCAAGAGTTTTGGATAGAACAGGTAGAAGGGAAACCGGTCTGTAGTTTTTGACGTCAGACGGGTTAAGTGATGGTTTCTTGAGAAGGGGGGTGACTCTAGCAGTCTTGAAGGCAGATGGAAAGCATCCTGCCTGGAGGGAGGTGGGTTAGAAAGGGAAGGAGTTCAGGTGCTATAGACTGAAGAAGAGGGGAGGGGACCAAGTCAAGGGAGCATGTAGTGGGGCGACTGGATGTGAGGAGTTTGAGGACCTTGTCGGGGGAGAGGGGAGCGAGGTGGGATAGGGAGAGGTGAGGGAGGGTTCAGCAAGTGGGCAAGTGCAAGGAGCGCCAGCCGGGTAGTGAGAAAAGCAGGATCTGATGTTTACCTTCTTGTCAAAGAAGTTCGCGAAGTTATCAGGGAGAAGGGAAGAAGTACGAGGAGGAGGTGGGGGTTGAAGAAGTGTAGAGAAGGTATCAAAGAGTTTCTTAGGATTAGAGGATAGGATTTTAGAGCGATAGAAGGCAGCTTTAGCAGCAGACAGGGAGGAGGAGAAAGTGGAAAGAAGAGATTGGAAGTTGAGAAGGTCCTCTGGGAGTTTGCCTTTTCTCCATTTTGCGCTCTGCCACTCTCAGGCTCTGTCTGTCAGTATGTACTGAGTGGGTCAGCCAAGGGGCAGGTGGAGTTGGGCGTGCAGGCCAGGAGGTGAGGGAACAGAGATTGTCCAGAGAAGAGGAGAGGGTAGAGAGAAGAAGATCAGTAGCAGTGTCAGGGGGTAGGATAGAGAAAGATTCAGGTGTAGGGAGGATAGAGGTAACAGAGGAAGAAAGATCAGTGGCGGAGAGAGAGCGGAGGTGTCTATGGGTGGAAACCATGTGGGTAGGGGGAGGGGCTGAGGGGGGAGAAGAGCGGGAGAGAGAGTAGGACATGAAATAGTGGTCAGAGAGCTGGAGGGGAGTAACACAGAGATTGGAAATAGGAGAGTGTCTAGTAAAGATAAGGTCCAGCTGGTTGCCGGCCTTGTGGGTAGGAGGAGAAGGTCAAAGGAGGAGAGGAAAGAGAGAAGAGGATTTAGCTTGTTAGTGTGGATGTTGAAGTCACTAAGAAGGATAAGTACAGAGTCATCAACAGGGAAGTGCGAGACAAGTGTGTCAAGCTCCTCCAGAAACTCACCAAGGGGGCCTGGTGGGCGGTACACAACCAAGATGGTGAGTTTGACTGGATAAGAGACAGTAACAGCATGAAATTCAAAAGAAGGCAGAGAAAATTGTGGAATGGAAACAAGAGAGTATTTCCATTTTGGGGAGATTAACAGGCCAGTACCACCACCCTGCCTCCCAACTCTGGGAGTGTGAGAAAAAGAGAACACATCTGACAGAGCTGCGGGTGTGGTAGTGTTTTCTGGCGTGATCCAGGTCTCAGAGCAAGAAAGTTGAGGGAGAGCAAGGATGCGTAGCCTGAGATAAACTCAGCTTTCGGCGCCGCGGACTGGCAATTCCAGAGCCCTCCCATCACCACTTGCTCAGCCTGAGTAGAGAGAGTGGGATAGATGAGATTAGTAGGGTCACAGCGCCCAGGAGTGACCCAACATCTATGCCAGCCACAGGGCGAGGAAAGGACAGGAATGCGAAGGAAACACATAGTCTATACTAGATACACAAAATACAGATGACTGATCGGATCTAAAAAGAACAGTCCTTGCTTGATGAAGTCTTGGCTTGAAAAAGTCGCGCTTGCCTTTGTTCACTCTAGCCTTCGTTCAGCCTAGACCTGTTTGCCTGACGCTTCCAAGTAGCAGCAGTGATTTAAAGAACACTGATTGCTAATTGTCTGCCAGGAATGCAGGCCACACCCTGGCCACTTAACACCCAACTGGCAAAAGAGGTACACTGAAACTAGGCCTATTGCCCAGAAACTGGTCACTTATGTAAAACTCTATCAAACCTCACACAAAACTATCAAAACTGTAAATAGCAAGTTACCAGGGAATATATTTATAAGCTAAAAGGATAACTGAGACAAAACAGCTAGGCAACAAGAAATATTTAAGGACACACTTGGTGAAAAACAGCTACAGCTAGAATAAGATCCCACTAGGAACCAGCAGCAGATATATAGAGAAAAGGACTAATACTCAAGCAGCTGTAATACGACTAACAGCAACTTGTTAAGCAAGAAAGATGATATTTACTCTATTCAAGATGACTGCTCACAATTCAGAATCACTCCAGAAGTTAATATGTACACTGGATTGAAACTGAACCAGGCCAGACTTATAAATCCCTGTGATGTTCTGGTCACATCCTAGCCACTTGCCACCCAACTGACCAAAGAAATGCTAGTTCTCTGTGTGTTTTTTTTTTTTGTGGGCGGTCTAGTGCAGTATTCCTCGATGTGGTCCTCGGTGACAAGAGTACTGCTGATTTTCTAATCTGCTGTAATTACCCGGCAGAACAGAAATCTAGTAGGATTGGAGGACCAGATTGAGAGCCACTTCTGTAGTACATTGGTTCAATTCATGCCAAGGAACCCCAGATATTCATCCATCCATCCATTATCCAAGCCGCTTATCCGAATTCGGGACGTGGGATGCTGGAGCCTGGGCCCTTTGGTTTCCTCCCACAGTCCAAGGACATGTAGGTCAGGTGAATCGGCCATACTAAATTGTCCCTATGTGTGAATGTGTCGGCCTTGTGATGGACTGGCGGCCTGTCCAGGATGTCTCCCCGCCTGTCGCCCAATGACTGCTGGGATAGGCTCCAGTCTCCCGTGACCCGAACCCCAGATAGGAATACAACATATTACAGACCTATATTTGAATTTGTCTTTGTGAACCTCAACTGCAAGGGTTTTTTTTTTTTTTTTGGAGATGTTCAGAAATCCTAAACTGTAGGATCCTAAACTGTAGGATGTATACTGTAGATCAGGGATTCCCAAAGTGTGTTGCGCTCACCCTTTGGGGTGCTCGAGCTGTCTCTAGGGGTGCAGTAAATGAATAATGTAATGGTGGTGTTATGGTGTAATAATTTTCTTCGTCTATGTGTCATTCTCTTTGTTCTTTACGTGGTGGATCATGTGTAACTTTATTGCAATTTGACTCAAATTACTGGTGTTCTAATTTCTGTAACCGCTATGTTATGTATGGTTAATCGTAATTTAAATCTAATACAATTTTCTTTGATCTTGCTGAAAACATGACAGCATCTTCCCCATCTTCTCTCATGGTAGGCCTCTCTGCCTCTGAGCCTGTGTGTGTGTGTGTGTGTGTGTGTGTGTGTGTGTGTGTGTGTCCTTGCCCTCACTCATCCTCTTTTCTCTTTAAAGGTGACAGCTTGTGCATAACTTTGTTGTAATTTATTGAAACTTTGTTGCAGTAGATTCACTTTCATTCAAATGTGAGACGGCGTTGTTGTGATCTCTTCAATATTTTGTTTGAGTATTTGTGTATGATTGAACTTGATGCCTTTAATGCAGCTATAAATAGGCTATATTGTGTGTTTGTATTTTCTCCGAAGGAGCGGGGGATTGGGGGTGCATCAACTCAGGATGTAGAAGCGGGTGTGTTGCCTAAAAGGTTTGGGAGCTGCTGCTGTAGATGATAAGTGTTACTAATCTTTCTACATTCCCTCGTCATGCTAACTGTCATGTGAGTAAAATCACTATCAATCAACAAATCATAGTAAACGTATAAATCAAATTATAAATAAACTGCTCCCTCATTTTGACGGGCACCCTCTGAAAACACCACAGGGAGGTCCCCAAACCCCACTTTTCCAACCGGCGATCTGGTCAGCATACCTTGATACAACGAGCAATCTGATTGGCTATGTAGTCCTGACAACTGCCCTCCAGCCCATGGAAGATCAGGTTCCCATACTGCTCCACCTGGACACAGGGAGGAGGAGGAGGAGGAGGAGGAGTCACAGATGATGAAATGAATGAACGAGTGAATGTCAGTGTGATCAAACAAATGAGTGACAGCAAACGGGAGATCATGTTCTGCCTTTAAGGTATACTGAGAAAACTCCTCTGAGCTGAGCTGTATCTAATATTTTAAATGGTTGATCCTTGACCTCTTTCCTGCTTGTGATCTTGGTGATCTAGAAGTTGAGGTTTATTTTATTGTTGTAACCACTGAAAGTTATCCTGCAGAAGAGTGACAGCTTAATAATAATAATAATAATCATTACATTTTTATAGTGCTTTTCTAGATATAAAGAAAATACATAAAATTTAAATTAATTTTAAATTAATTTAATTAAAATGTGATCTAAAATTTAAATGAACCATCAATAGTTTAATTAAACATTCAATTGAATTATTTGAAATTAGAATTTTAATGCCCAAAACTTCAATCATTAAAAACGGTAAGGTCATTTTAAAAGTTCAGAAACTGGCTGGCTGGAATCTAAGCTGTCAAAAATTGTTCTACTTACACATTTTTACTTTTTCTTGTAGTTTAGAGCTTTTTTAATACTTTTATCAGTTTTTTTCTCTGGTAAAGACAGTAGGGGGCACTCTAACTGGAGGAAAACACTTGTAAAGTCTGATTTTCTAGCTCATTTTCACTCATTCTGCAGCCCCCCCCCCCCATTTCATCTGTCCATCAAACCCCCCCCCCCCCGCTTTTCTTCTATGATCCTGTGCGTCTGTGCAGTCTTCTGATGTCTTACCTAATCCCTCTTGGTGTGTTGTGTGCCTTTATGAACACTTGTGTGTGTTTTTCCTTCTGAGTGCCTATGTGAGTGGGTCTGTGATATTTGTGGCTTCATGTCTTTGTGTATGTTTGTGGATGTGCATGGATTTGTGCATTTGTGTCATACTTACCAGGCGCACATAGTTGTGCAGCAGTGGCAGCGGGAGGAGGCATTCCAGAGCCAGCTCATCCAGACACAACTCAGATAGACCTGTCAGAACACCACACGCACGCACACACACACACACACACACACACACACACACACACAGAAATGAGCTCAAAGAAACCATCCACACACAATGCTTTTCTCAGTGACTCATGCAGAGTATACCGAAACACAGATACACAAACACGTTTGCATACATTCACACAAACTCAAATCTTTTCTATTCATGTTCAGCATCAGAGGACAGAGAAATTTTAGGCACACAGCGACGAACCACGCCTTGGCCTTGTGGTTAACGAAACAATCCTAAGACTAAAACACCACTAGGCTCAATCTCCGCAACAGCAAACATGTACATCCAAACGCCCGACGAGAGTACGGCTGAACGCGGGGGCTTGAGATCAGTGCCAAATTATAAAACAACACGTTTCGAAGAAACAGTCATCAGCAGAATGGCATGAATCATTACTGTAGTTATTCAGTAAAATAATAAGCTGATTAAGTTGCGTATAACAGGGTGGGTGGAAGGTACCCACAGAGGCAGGGCTGCGTTCAAGGTCGTTCGAGGAGTACTGCAGATACAAAAACACACTCCTGATTTATTGATAAATGTGCAGTTTTATAGGCACTGACAGGTTGAATAGCATCTTTTGGGTGGCACGGTGGCCCAGTGGTTAGCGATGTCGCCTCACAGCAAGGAGGTCCTGGGTTCGAACCCTAGGCCTGTCCAAACCTTGGGGGTCATCCCAGGTGGGTTTCCTCCGGGTGCTCCGGTTTCCCCCACCATCAAAAAGACATGCATGTTAGGGTTAATACTCCTGTCTGTCCCCTTGACCAAGGCATGGCGGGACGAACTGGAGTTGGTCCCCGGGTGCTGCCCACTGCTCCTTGCTACACAGCTAGGATGGGTTAAATGCAGAGCATAATGTCCCTATGGTGATCAATACAGTATATCAAAATCAAAATTAGAGAAAAAAAATCTTCTACGTTTGGGCTGGCTAGAGTGAAAAGGGTGCATCCGGAAAAAAAAAGAAAAAGGTTTTGACTTATATAAGTATGTTTTGCTGTTATAGACATATGGCTGAAGTAATATGATGGATTTATGCATGTACAAAATGAATCACAAAAGCCGGCCTGTCGAGGCTCGGGTATAATTGCGCACGCTGTTAAGCATCCGACAAACATGGACGTTAACTTATCAGCCTCAGAAGCCTGAGCGAGCGTAGCATTCTGAGGAGGGAACACCGTCAGCGTGGTGGTGTAGTTACGAGAAAAGGGAGGGTGTTTTTAACTAGAGTATCATATTTTAGCTTGTCTGGTTAGAACATAATAAAAACCCTGGGCTTCCAAGCAATGAAATTCCCCAGTCACTGCATGAACCTGAAAGACGACCTTGGCTGCACAACCAAAGGGAGGCACATGATCCCTGCAACAACCCAACTTCTTTATAGCGCTCCACTTTACAGCTTATGGCTCATTTTAGTGCGGAGCAGCAACGTGAGCTGGCTTGTCAACGCCCAAGTCGCAAATCCCAGTACTTAAATTTAGATCAGCACGTTGCAGCTGTGTCCATTTACATAATCGTTCTCAGTAAATACCCCGTTAGCTTGGAAACATGCAGAAACATTGGAAATATCAAAACGGCAACTTTCACAGTTCCACCTTAAAAAAAAAAACGCTGCTATCCTATTATATCATATCATATTAGCCCAGTTTGCTGGGTTTAAAGCTGTGAATTGATTTCCCCTCAGGGATGAATCGAGTATTCTGATTCTGATACAACTAATCTGTGAGAGGAGCTTCTATTGGTTAACGTCAATGAAAAATGATCCATTATATATCAATCAATCAATTAATAAATGTCTATAATCATAATAAATATAATAACAGTATAAATAAATAAATAAATAAATAAATAAATAGGTAAAGCGTTATAAAAGCAACTTGATTGATTGATTGATCCACACAGTCAACTCCGCATGGGTAATGAACTTTGATCAAGGGGATAATTAAGTTTATATTTTCCACTTCTTTCTACTATATCTATGTGATGTGTTAATTTTTTTTAACCCTGCAACCCTTCAAATTTCTTTGAATTAAGGAAAGTTCATCAATTCATTCATTCAAATATTAATAATGGAAAGCCCCCATATGAATCCAGCAGAGCTGGTAAAACCATCAGTAAAGTGTTTGGTTTTGAGCTGCAGTTGTGGAGGTGAGTTGAGAAGCAGAGAGTTCAAACTCAAACGCTGGCTGGTTCCTGGATCGGTACCAAGATTGATGGTGGGCGGGAGGACCAGTAGGTCGATGCAGACCACTGAGTCACGATCACAAACACACACACGCACGCAAACCAACGCACACACACCCACACGTACGCACTGAAAATGCAAATGACTCCCCACTCACTTCAGAAACTAGCTGTGTTCTTTATTGTGATGACAATGACAGAGAGAGAGAGAGAGAGAGAGAGAGAGAGAGAGAGAGAGAGAGAGAGAGAGAGAGAGAGAGAGAGAGAGAGAGAGAGAGAGTGTGGATGGACTGAAAGCTAAAAAAGGAGGGGGAAACCGAGAAACTTCGACTTTATCTGCAACCAAGATGAGAAACAGTGGGCGAGCAAGTTCAGATGACGGAGGGAATAAGAAAAATGGCCTGGCTTGAAAGAAAACAAGATTATTCTGATATTTCTATTGGCTTCAACTGGTCCTCTAGGGAGCAGCAACTCATCTATCATCTTGGTGGCGGTGGTAATTAGAGGGGAATTCAAGATTTGGCTCTGAAGTCCATCTCTCCTTTGGTCCCAGTTTTGGGTCTGATAAAAGTAGTACCAGTGGAAACAGATTGTACTGGGTTATTTAAACACGATCAAATAGTGCCAATTCAAACCTCAAACACCAATTCTTAATATTCTATATAACTGGATTATGTTCGGAGTAATGATCTTTTTTCTCTCCAATTGTACTTGGCCAATTACCCTATTTTCTGAGCTGTCCCAGTCGCTGCTCCACCCCCTCTGCCGATCCGGGGAGGGCTGCAGACTACCACACGCCCCCTCTGATACATGTGGAGTTGCCAGCCGCTTCTTTTCATCTGACAGAGGAGTTTCGCCAGGGGGACGTAGCGCATGGGAGGATCACGCTATTCCCCCCAGTTCCACCCCCCCCCCCAACCGGTGCCCCGACCAACCAGAGGAGGTGCTAGTGCAGTGATCAGGACACATACCCACATCCGGCTTCCCACCCACAGACACGGCCAATGTGTCTGTAGGGACGCCCGACCACAAGCCGGAGGTA
Source organism: Lampris incognitus (assembly GCF_029633865.1). NCBI lineage: Eukaryota > Metazoa > Chordata > Actinopteri > Lampriformes > Lampridae > Lampris > Lampris incognitus. The sequence goes on along the minus strand of NC_079216.1, from coordinate 10,372,055 downwards.
ACATGGGCATTCGAACCGCTGATCCCCGTCTTGGTAGGCAACAGAATAGACCGCTATGCTACCTGGACGCCTGTAATGATCCATTTCTAAAATTCTGACTTTTATTTAGTTTTAAAAAGCATTTATTTGAGGAAATTCTGCCAAAATATATATGGTTTCTTAGCCATTTATTGATACCTGGTCCCGTGTAAGTCAGCGGGTAGAATACTGAGATAAAAGTGTTCTGAATTGAAGTCAGAACACAGTGGCGGGTGATGTGCATTATGGATGCTGTCGTGTGTTGAAGGTATGTAGGGAGATTGTATGTTATCAGTGGGGGTTTCTGTCGGCCAGTGGCTGAATTGTCACCAGGTTTGTACCTTTGAGGCGGATGGTGATACGCTGGCTGAGAGGCTTTCTGACGAGGTCCCAGGGGGACAGAGGGAGCTCCTGACCTGGCAACCAAATCGCGTCCCCTGGAACAAGACACAGAAAGACAGACATTATTATCACACTACGTTACTTTGACGGTGCATAATACGCTACGATGACACTGTTGGTCTAATCCCATCTGGTCACGGGTACAGGTACATAGCCTTGTCAGAAGAGTTTCATCCCCTCTGCTGTAGCAGTTTTAAACAAAATACCCAACTGGAAGTCTTTGTCTGTATCTGTGTACCCATGTCCCACTGAATATCATATATATACATACATATATATATATATATATATATACACACACACATATATATATATATGTATGTATAGAAACACTTTGTCTTTATTAAAAGAAACACTCAATGGTAGGGAAAGTGCAGTGCTCAACAAATAAGGAGCAAAATAATCCAGTGAGTCAAGTAAATTCGGTAACATTTTCTATGAAGCTTGCATCTATAATGCCCTATGAGCATCTATAATGCCCTATAAGCATCTATAACACCCTATAAGCATCTATTGCATCTATAATGCCCATACTTTCCTATAATGTGTATTACAATGACTAACGGCTATGGCTGAAGACTGAGACAGCACTGAAGTCTCATTATGCATCTCTATAAAACTTCAGCAAAACAAGTTGGCTATGATGCATTATGACATTTGACAGATAAACAGGCTAATGATGACATATTTATAATGCATAAATCCGTTTTAAATTGACAATGTATCATAAAGGTGGTTATGAGGTGTTGTGAGGGTGCATACAGGGTTATAATGAATCTTACAATGATTTATAGCTACACTTATAGGGCGTTATAGATGCTTATAGGGCGTTACAGATGCAAGCCTCATAGAAAGTGTTACCGTAAATTCTTTTATGAGACAGTACAAGCCTGTTTCATGCCATAAGCAATCATCAGCTGTCAGATTGACAGCTGATGATTGCTACAGGTCCTGATTCTATTAGCCAACCAATAGCCTTTGCTAAGGACCTTGTAGACTTGATTTGTAAAATCAGGTGTGTAACTGCTTGGAACAAAGACCTGCACCCACACCGGCCCTTTCTAGATCAGCTCATGTTGCCCATCCCTGCTTTAAGGGGACAAGTGGACCCAAACCATGCCAGGGAAATGCCTCCCACAGCACAACAGAGCCCCCGGACCCCCTCACTGTCGGTGTCAAGCATTCAGGTTTTTCCTCTCATATGTCTCCCGTCTGTGTATATCAGACAGAACAAAACTATTTATCTTGACTTAATACCAACTCATACAAAGTGGAAATGACTTTAGGGAACGGACACAGTAAAACAGACACACATTTCCTCTCCAACGTAGTGTGTAGTACATGGTACCAAAGCTGCAAAGATACTAAAAGGGCTCCGGGCATCCGAGTAGCGTAGTGGTCTATTCCATTGCTTACCAACACGAGTATTGCCGGATCGAGTCCCCATGCAACCTCCGGCTTGGTCAGGCGTCCCTACAGACACAATTTGCCGTGTCTGCAGGTGGGAAGGCGGATGTGGGTATGTGTCCTGGTCGCTGCACTAGTGCCTCCTCTGGTTGGGCGGGGCGCCTGTTCAGGGAGGAGGGGGAACTGGGAGGAATAGTGCGATCCTCCCATGTGCTACATCCCCCTGGTGAAACTCGTCATGGTCAGGTGAAAAGAAGCGCCTGGCGACTCCACACGTATCGGAGGAGGCATGTGGTAGTCTGAAGCCCTCCCCGGATCGGCAGAGGGGGTAGAGCAGTGACCGGCACGGCTCGGAAGAGTGGGGTAATTGGCCAAGTACAATTGGGGAGAAAAAAGGGGGGGGGAAAAATCCCCTTCCCCTCAAAAAATAGATAAAAGGGTTCCATTCCTTGTGTAGTTCAAGGGAAAGAGCAAGGCAGCAACACAGCCAGGTCTTAATAACGTAAGACCCCTTAGTTAAAAGTGTAGGATATTGAAAATGAATTATATTCAAACAAATGAGCCCCGAGTGCAAACTGACAGCTCCAAGAACTGATAAAAATGAAGCGTACCGCTCCCCTCTAAACACACACACACACACACACACACACACACACAGTTAAATGTGTCTGTACAGTTTGATCTTGGCTGGCACAGAAAGCAGACACATTCGCCTAAATTGGCATAACAACCTCCCTATCCGCTCATCCATAATGCATCTCCTCGTCCCGCTCCTCTCTTTCATCATCCCTCAGCCTGGAATCCCTCACTCTTTTTCTTCTGTTTTTCTCATCCCCCCCCTCCTCCCCCACCTCTGTCTGTCTCTCTCTTTTTCTCCCTGTGCTCTCCGTGCACATCGGAGAGACAGTCACTGTCAAGAGAAGGACATGTTGAATACAGCTGTCATGAAGGAAGACAAGACAGAAGGACCGAGGGGAGGAGAGAGATAGACAAGAGAGGAGAAAGAGGAGAGAAAAGGACGGAAGTGATTAGATGCCTCGTAAACATCATTTACAATCACACTTCTAAAATGAACCGAAATGAACTGAAAATTGAATGAAAGACGGAAAGAGAAAGAGATAGAGATAGAAATGGATGGGCATGCAGATGAAAAGAGAAAAGAATAAAGAGATAGAGTGAGAGAGAGAGCGAGAGAGAGAGAAAGAGAGAGAATGACAGAGCGAGAGAGAGAATGACAGAGCGAGAGAGAGCAAGAGAGAGAAAGATAGAGTGAGAGAATGATATATAGAGAGAGAGAATGATGGAGTGAAACAGAAAGACAGAGAATGACAGAGCGAGAGAGAGAATGAGAGAGAAAGATAGAGTGAGAGAATGATATATAGAGAGAGAGAATGATGGAGTGAAACAGAAAGACAGAGAATGACAGAGCGAGAGAGAGAATGAGAGAGAAAGATAGAGTGAGAGAATGATATATATAGAGAGAATGATGGAGAGACAGAAAGACAGAGAATGACAGAGCGAGAGAGAGAATGAGAGAGCGAGAGAGAGAAAGATAGAGTGAGAGAATGATATATATAGAGAGAGAATGATGGAGAGACAGAAAGACAGAGAATGACAGAGCGAGAGAGAGAATGAGAGCGAGAGAGAGAAAGATAGAGTGAGAGAATGATATATATAGAGAGAATGGAGAGTGAAACAGAAAGACAGAGAATGACAGAGCGAGAGAGAGAGAGAATGAGAGCGAAACAGCGAGAATGATAGAGTGAGCGAGAGAATGATAGAGCGAGAGAGAATGAGAGAGAGAGCGAGAGAGAATCATAGAGTGAGAGACAGCGAGAGAGAGAAAATGAGAGAGAGATAGCGAGAATGACAGAGTGAGCGAGAGAATGATAGTGAGAGAGAATGATAGCGAATGAGCGAGAGAGAGAGCGAGAGAATGACAGAGAGCGCAAGAGAGAGAATGAGAGAGAGTGAGAGTGAGAATGGCAGAGAGACAGCGAGAGAGAGAATGATAGTGAGTGAGAGAGAGAATGATAGAGTGAGAGAGAGAGAGAATGATAGAGTGAGTGAGAGAGAGCAAGCGAGAGAGATTAACTGATAGAAGTACAGAGGCAGGGTGGAGTCGGGGCTGATCCTTGGTATATGAGATGACATTGATTTCTCCTCTATCAGTCTGGGACCCAGACCAGACACACACACCACGCCCTGCAATCCATACACATACACACACACACACACACACACACACACACACACACACACACACACACACACACACACACACACACACACACAAACCACACAAACTGCATTGTTTAAACCTCTCTCACCCTTAAGCGCTCACTTAACCCTGGTTCAATCTCTGGCCCAATACCAAGGACTTTAAGCTCTCACACAGACAGCTCTACAACAGTGTACACAACACATCACCACCACCACCGCCACCCGGGGCGTGTGAGCGCTGCGGTGTGGAGAGGGAGCACAGCGGCATGATTTTTGCCTGGAGGGAGGAGCGGCTTTTTCGAACGTTTGGAGCCTCGACTCCTCTACATCCCGGCCCGTGTCGAGACCATGTCATGAAAAGTTAGCTAGTAGACAGATGAGGGAAGTCTTCAGTTCACCGAAGCCCTAATTTAAACCTGAGCCCTCGGCAAAAATTCACATCACCGGTAAAGAAACGTGCTCCCGTCTCTTCTACAATCGGCTCATTCGCGGTATCTTCTTTCTTAAGTGGCCTGTTTAACGACATGTGTGTCCTTGCGCATTGTAGCCCAGTAAAATGTGAACTTCATTATGGATGCAGATGGCAGCAGACACGTATATACAGCGGGGCTCGTCTCACACTCATGTAGGCTACATCAAGGCAATTTGGTTGGGCTGCACGCATGTTTCAACCAGTGGCGTAAATAGAAGTTTTCTTGGTTTAGTTTATTCAGTTTGCGGTGCAGCTGTGGTTGCAGTATATGCTATTCTGTGCAGACCGTAGCCTATAAGGTACATCACTAAGTGATGGGTAAACAGATGCTGGGGCAGGAAATGAAGTGGCATGGTGACAAAAAAAAATATGAATAGCTCCCGAGTACTGATCTATAATAAGCATTGTTTGTGATAAGCAATTACCTATAGAAACGTTTTTATTATAGATCAGTGGTTTCAATCCCTGCAGGGCAGAGCAGCGGGGTTTCTCTCATGCGTAAACGAGGAGTGAGTGCAGAGCGGAAAATAGAAAGCCTGGAGTGGAATCGGAGTGGAGTGACTTACAGAACGCTTTTGAGTGTGGAGGTGGAACTCAATCCGGCTTTGCCCCGCGCCAATACTTTGTTGCCATCGCCACCAACAACTACTACTACTACTACTACTACTACAACTACGACTTTCGGCTGCTCCCGTTAGGGGGCGCCACAGCGGATCATCCGTTTCCATTTCATCCCGTCTTCTGCGTCTTCCTCTGTCACACCAGCCACCTGCATGTCCTCCCTCACCACATCCATAAACTTCCTCTTTGGCCTTCCTCTTCTCCTCTTCCCTGGCAGCTCCATATTCAGCATCCTTCCCCCAATATACCCAGCATCTCTCCCCCACACATGTCCAAACCATCTCAATCTTGCCTCTCTTGCTTTGTCTCCAAACCGTCCAACCTGAGCGGTCCCTCTAATATACTCGTTCCTAATCCTGTCCTTCTTCATCACTCCCAGTGAAAATCTTAGCATCTTCAACTCTGCCACCTCCAGCTCCACCTCCTGTCTTCTCATCAGTGCTACTGTCTCCAAACCATATAACATAGCTGGTCTCAGTACCATCTTGTAAACCTTCCCTTTAACTCTTGCTGGTACCCTTCTGTTGCAAATCACTCCTGACACTCTTCTCCACCCACTCCACCCTGCCTGCACTCTCTTCTTCACCTCTCTTCTGCACTCCCCGTTACTTTGGACAGTTGACCCCAAGTATTTAAACTCGAATGCCTTTGTCACCTCCACTCCTTGCATCCTGACCATTCCACTGTCCTCCCTCTCATTCACGCATACAACATGTATTATAAGAAAGGATATCGGCTTGACGTAAGGGCGCCTGCAGCATGCAGCTAATAACCACCTCTTCACCTTTATGCAGAGTAACGACTTGACACCGCAGTGACAGGTGATGTAATGCAACTACTCCTCACTGAGAGACAGCGAGGCACAGATCAGACAGAGGCAGACAGTGAGAGATAGTGTTGGGAAAATGTTACCCCTAAGCCCGGTGGTGTTAGTGCTATGGTCAGACCATAGAACTGCACAGAAAACAACGTCACGACTTCACCAATCTCATTCAAACTCCTCACCGATGAGTACAGAGGCCATGCTGGCGGGACCAAGGCCCAGCAGGGGGCGCTGTGTATCGTCCCTGGTCTGCTGCGTGTCAAGGCAGAGGAGCTGGAGGTGGGAGGTGAGGGCGTGGCCCAGGGCATGTCCGAGCTGGGCCCAGCGAGTGATCCGCTCCACACACACCCTGCCCAGCACCATCAGGCCGCCGGCCTCTACCTCCTCCGCCAGGGCCTCCATCGGACACAGGGGCTCCACGCCGCTGTCTCCTCCTGCAGAGCACTGAAGAAAGACCAGGACTCTATAGGAGTCTGAGGGAGAAAGAGGAGGACAGGATAGGAGGGATGATGGAAGGGAGAGGGAGAGGTGTAAGGAGGTCAGTAAGGGACACATGAAGGGGGGGGGGGTTACTTTTAAGTTAAAGCCATTCATCACTTAGAAAGCAAATGTTTCCTCACATAGTACAGCACTGAATATTTAATCATAAACCTTTAAAAGCACATCTGGATTTGGCAGGAATACAACTGACTGGATATGATAGTTATGCTTGGTGTTCAACATGATGTGTACAGACAGAGGACGGACAATACAACCCAAGACTATCAACCTGGCCAAATCGGTCTATAGGTAGGCAACAGTGCAGGCTAAGGGCCAACTTTATTTTTTGAACCAAACCAGGCGCGGGCGGCATTGTGGCTGGGCCTAACGGGCCTATGCCCGCCCACTTGCACAACTGGCCCATCCTAAATGACTGGGAGAACATATATTTTCTTAACTTTTCTTTTTAATCATTAAAATCAACATTTAAACACACAATAACGACTAAAAAAGTGTCCCTTTCGAAAAAAGTAAAAGACAACATTTATCAGGCTACTATCATGTAGAGGACCGCACTGGGACGGGGATCCAGCAGGACCCAACGCAAATCTCGCGGGAGCGGGCGGTTTTAACGTTGCCGCAGGCGGGAGGGGGCGGCGAAAAACTAAACTGCGGGTCCCGCGATTTAGCTAGCGCTAACGAGAAAGAGGGACTCAACGAATGAAGTTGAAAAGAAACTCAAAGTCGGTCATTACAACACAAACACAAAGCAAGGGAAGTCTGATATTTGGGGAAAAATGTCTCGGTTGTGACAAAGATGGGAAAGAACTGGACTTCGTTAGCTGCGACAAATGTGCAAAAGCGTTGACATACAACGGGCACAAGTCGGGCACCTCTGGGTTGAGGTGGCATACCTGCTCTGTTCTCCCTGGTAAGAAGAAGCTGTCTTTCACAGATGAAGCACTTCTCCCTGCACATATTAAACGAGATATAATCCAGAAATGTGTCGCACTTCGCTGTGGAGACATTCGGCCGTATGACCTCGTCGCCGGATAAGGCTTTGCTGACATAGTTCAAGAGGTTGTTGATGTAGTCGCTAAACATGGTAAATCTGATGTAAAAGATGTTTTGCCTCACCCATCCACGGTACCCAGACATGTGGAGGGGATGATGGATAAAGCCCATCATCCAAACATATGGATGTGCCATCACCATCACAGCAGATATACGGACCGAGGATTACCACAGAACATCATTCATATCCAGCACCACCCACTACGCAAACAACCATATCGGTCTCGTTTCAAGGGTGTTGTTTGCGGCTCCCTTCGAAGACGGTGTGTCAAAACCAGCAGAGAACATCAGCAACCTGCTGTTCGGGGAACTCCGTGCGTTTGGGACAGACGCGTCACCGCTAGCTGGCCGGGTTGTGTTTGTGTAGCACGGAGCTAACATAGTTGCTGCCTTTATCAGCGGTTCAGATAATGGATGGATGAATAAAAAGACGTTGTTGCAAAGCAGTCTATTCATTTTTTCGGTTGCATTTAATGGTGCCATATTGTTGACACATCACCGTGTCTGGTATGAATGCAGAGGAGAACAGAATAGAGGAGCGCTACTCCTGGTCAGTGCGTTAAGAAACAGGGAAATGTACGACAACCTCAGCAAAACAAACAACAAAGGTTCTAAAATAACAAGTCAAATAAATATGGTTGAATTTTGCTCTAGAACAGGTGTACTTACTGCACTGGAAGGTGTGTAGTTATTGCGCTAGTATCAATGTAATTATGCTCTAGAATGTAATTTTGCTGCGTTATTACCGACAGGTATGCATCCCTTTATTAATAGTGCACAGTAAAATAATGTAGCGGCACGGTGGCGCAGTGGTTAGTGCGGTCGCCTCACAGCAAGAAGGTCCTGGGTTCGAGCCCTGGGGTAGTCCAACCTTGGTGGGTCCCGGGTCGTCCTCTGTGTGGAGTTTGCACGTTCTCCCCGTGTCTGTGTGGGTTTCCTCCGGGGGCTCCGGTTTCCTCCCACAGTCCAAAGACATGCAGGTCAGGTGAATTGGCCGTACTAAATTGTCCTTAGGAATGAATGGGTGTGTGTATGTGTATGTGTATGTGTATGTGTGTGTGTGGGCCCTGTGATGGCCTGGCAGCCTGTCCAGGGTGTCTCCCCGCCAGTCGCCCTCTGACTGCTGGGATAGGCTCCAGCATCCTCGTGACCCTGAGAGCAGGATATGCAGTTCAGATAATGGGTGGATGGAGTAAAATAATGTGTTTTCCCTGTGGGATGGGAGAAGACACAAACCCAATGGAATTCTACTGTGTGGGTCTGAATGGTCGGAATGTTTGCGGGAGTGGACAAGCACACTGCTGGAGTGTAACACGTACATTGCAGGTGTGGGCGGTAATGGTCAGAAATCCAGTGGGAGCGGGATTAAGAAAACAGTCCCGCACAGGGCTCTACTATCATTGTGTGAAGGCTGGACCAATCGCAACAATTTTTTTTGGATCCCCCCCCCTTTTTCCTCCCCCAGTTATACCCGGCCAATTACCCCACTCTTCAGGGGCATCCTGGTCACTGCTCCACCCCCTCTGCCGATCCGGGGAGGGCTGCAGACTACCACATGCCTCCTGTGATACATGTGGATCCGCCAGCCGCTTCTTTTCACCTGACAGTGAGGAGTTTCACCAGGGGGACGTAGCGCATGGGAGGATCACGCTATTCCCCCCAGTTCCCCCTCCTCTCTGAACAAGTGCCCTGACCGACAAGAGGAGGCGCTAGTGCAGCGACCAGGACACATACCCACATCCGGCTTCCCACCCGCAGACACGGCCAATTGTGTCTGTAGGGACGCCCGACCAAGCCGGAGGTAACGTGGGGATTCGAACCGGCGATCCCCGTGTTGGTAGGCAACGAAATAGATCGCCATGCCACCCGCACGCCCTCCATCCATCCATCCATTATCCGAAACACTTATCCCGTTCTCAGGGTCGTGGGGATGCTTGAGCCTATCCCAGTAGTCAATGGGCGGCAGGCGGGGAGACACCCTGGACACACTGCCAGGCCATCACAGGGCCGACACCCCCACACACACACACACACACACACACACTCATACCGAGGGGCAATTTAGTACGGCCGATTCACCTGACCTACATGTCTTTGGACTATGGGAGGAAACCGGAGCACCCAGAGGAAACCCACGCAGACACGGGCAGAACATGCAACTCCACACACAGGACGACCTGGGACAACCCCCAAGGACGGACTAGCCGGACGCCCTATCTTCAATTATTAAAATCAACATTTAAACACACAATAAAGACTTAAAAAGTGTCCCTTTCCAAAAAAGTAAAAGACAACATTTATTAGGCTACTACCATATGTGAAGGGCTGGACCAATCACAACAGACCATTTTACATTGGCCCAGGCCTGTTAAGCCCGCACATGCATGCCACTGTACGCTTGGGTTATTCAGCAGATGACCAAAAAAACCTGTATGAAAAATCTGTCTAAAATTCTTGCCCGACTCGATTGTCTCTATACTGCCTTGAAAGCACAGACTGTTCCCGTCGAGACGAGCTGATGAATTGACAGCGCAGTGTGCCGCTCTCTCTCTGGTTAAAAGTCAGTCTAGCTCACCCAGCAGCCGATCTCCCTCTCCCTGCAATCAACTTCCAGCCAGATCTTCCAAACAAGATGGCATTTCCCTAAATAGAATTAAAATGTCAATATTCTAAATGAATGGATGTCCTGGTCCACACAATCCACAGCAAAAAACCAAACATGATAGATAGGATAGTTTCATTTTCGCACAACTTGATTAATATGCCCGCGTGTACCACTTGTAATAAATACGAACTGTCGCGAATAAATAACCATCTATCTTGGTATTGAAAATTCATTCATTATCCAAACCACTTATCCTTACTCAGGGCCGCAGGATGCTGGAAGCCTGTCCCAGCAGTCATTGGGCGGCAGGCGGGGAGACACCCTGGACAGGCCGCCAGGCCATCACAGGGCCGACACATTCACACCTAGGGACAATTTAGTACGGCTGATTCACCTGACCTATGTGTCTTTGGACTGTGGGAGGAAACCGGAGCACCCGGAAGAAACCCACGCAGACACGGGGAGAACATGCAAACCCCACACAGAGGACGACCCGGGACGACCCCCAAGGTTGGACTACCCCGGGGCTCAAACCCAGGACCTTCTTGCTGTGAGGCGACCATGCTAACCACTGCACCACCGTGCCGCATTGAAAATGTTTTACAAAAAGATTTGAGAAAGTGTCATAATCAACCAGACGCGCTAGTTGCCTTCCAAGGCCTGATATCAGCCGTTCCAGTTTTAGCGAGACTACCAGTTGGAAACCATCAAAGGAAGGCAAACAGCATTAACTTCCATAATTAAAAGGCCCAGCCGAAGTCACTTCGGCCCATCCAAAATTGAAATCCTGGTGCCATGCCTTGAGCAAACACAGCAAAATGCCTTTAATTAGCAAACCTTAATTCAGATATGCAGAAACTAACGACAGAGAAAGATGCTGTGTTGGTTGTAGTGAAAACCTGCAATTACATGGCTCAGCGGGTTACACGGCTGCTCATGGCCGCTATCATATTGTCCAGCCGTCATCTGCATGCATCTTCATTGAACACCTACAAAAATCTTCATATCCAGTCAAATAGCTGTCACCTGAGAAGATTACCGCACACCACTTATCTCAAAAGACTGTATGGCTAAATGATGGGCTATCAGAACTAAACAACAAAATCTTTGCTGTATTTTTCCAGTCAAGTCCTGAACATGTAAAGACCGAGGGATTATCGACTTCAGTTTTTCAATATTTTTCTAGGCCTTTGCACAAACACGCAATCACACACAGGCATGTACACCTTACATGCACAAAACACACATGTATGCATGCACACACGCGGGTCACTCACAGAGGTTTTCCAGCAGGTCTTTGCAGTCATCAGTCGCCACATCATGAATAGTGCGGTTACACTTGTCCCTTCTCTCAATGTCCTGTTCACTGTGGCTACACAGTACCTCCAGACACTCCTAAACACACACACACACCAAACAATATACACAACCCCCCCCCCAAAAAAACAATGGGTATGAAAGAAAACCATGTGTGCCCATAGGAGTCGGTGACTTATTCGGTATGTATATATCTAAGTGTGTGTACGTACATGCATAGTGTGTGCAACCATGTGCAGGAATCATGTATTTGCGTGGGCAGTTGGTAGCCCTGCAAGTATTTCCCCAATAGGTGGACTGAGGCTTTCATTTAAACTCCAGTCATACTGAAGTCGAGCCTTGGCCAGTACCTCCTGCAATAATCTCTGTATTTGAGCAGGCGGTTTTAAGATGGCAAGGTAAGCTATCCCGTTATCTGCTACTGTGGTGAGATGTTGTGGTGTAGGTGTAACCTCAAGTGTGAATTCAGTGTCAGGCTGGTGGACATGTTGTGCAGATGTACTATATAGGCCTAATCTGTGGAGTGGGGCAGGTCTGGAACATCAGAACAATCTGCTGAGTCTTGTGGAGGTGTAATTAGCCTAATTAAATAGTGGGCTGAAGGGAGTGATGTGTAGGTTGGGGGAATCGATGTGTTCTGCATTCTTCTTGGTTGCCTACTTAATAAGTCAAAACACACTATGAGCTATCGTCACCATCCTTGCAAGCTGTACTGTGAGGATAAAGGAAGAAGCGGGACACTGAATCTTCTCTGTCGCAACTTAGATACAGTTATACTACACCTTTTTGTTTTTTTGTTGTTGTGTGGACCCCCCCCCCCTTTTCTCCCAATTGCACTTGGCCATTTTACCCCACTCTTCCGAGCCATCCCGGTCGCTGCTCCACCCCTTCTGCCGATCCGGGGAAGGCTGCAGACTACCACATGCCTCCTCCGATACATGTGGAGTCGCCAGCCGCTTCTTTTCACCTGACAGTGAGGAGTTTCACCAGGGGGACGTAGCGCGTGGGAGGATCACACTATTCCCTTCAGTTTCCCGTCCCCCTGAACAGATGCCCCGACCGACCAGGGGAGGCGCTAGCGCAGCGACCAGGACACATACCCACATCCGGCTTCCCACCTGCAGACACGGCCAATTGTGTCTGTAGGGACGCCCGACCAAGCCGGAGGTAACACGGGGATTCGAACCAGTGAGCCCGGTGTTGGTAAGCAACGGAATAGACCGCCACGCTACCCAGACGCCCCCTTAGTACACCTTTTAGTGTTCTTTGTTAGTCAACAAGTCAACATAACTGACAAGTCAGGAAAAGTCAGTACAGGAACTGTCTTCCCGTCTCGAGAAACCACTTGTGTGCTTAGCTGAATAAAACTCTTGTTACTTGCAGCCTAATTCCCTCCCTCATGTCTGGCATCTGTTGGCCTTAAACTGACAGAGATTTGACCTAAGCACCTACTACTGAACCCTGCAACATCAAGGGCTACAGACAGAGACACATAAACTGTTATCACCTTGAAGCCTCTGGCAGCAGCCATGTGAGCGGCTGTCCAGCCCTCAGTGTTGGTCTGGTTCAGCAGTGCAGCGGGGAGCGTCGGAGTGCGGGGGTCTGGGGTCACAGCGGGGTCACCCTGGGCCGGGTGACAGAGGAGTAGACGCAGCGTGTCCACGTGTCCCGAGCGTGCCGCCGCATGCAGTGCTGTGCAGCCATCCTGCAAAGAAACATGTACAAGGGCCAAATATAGACATATAAAAGACAAAATAAATAAGACATAATGCATACATGTAGACCGAGACAGGTTGTATGCGTCAGCATACTTTAGGAAGCGGAGGCTGTGCATCGCCCTAAATATTTATAAATACTGCAGCGAGGAGGATATTTTTAGTAGCTCAATAAGCAGCTTGGAGAGCCGGGGGACCTAACCAGCTGATTCTCTCTGGGCACACTTTTTTCCACTTCTATTGTTTTGATTCAAGCCTTTATTTAACAGACTTTAAGAGAACATTATCTCCACCGGGGGGCGCCCCGGTGGCTCGCCTGATAGAGCGCGTACCACATAAGGATCAGTCCTTACCGCAGCAGCCTGGGTTCGAATCCGGCTCGGGCCCTTTGTTGCATGTCATCCCCTCTCTCTCCCCTGCCTTTCCTGTCTCTCTCTCTACTATCACTATCGAATAAAGGCGGTAATTGCCAAGAAAATATCCATCCATCCATCCATTATCCAAACCAAGCAGTCTGGATAATGGATGGATATTTTCCTGCTCTCAGGGTTGCGGGGACGCTGGAGCCTACCCCATACACCCTGGAAAGGCCGCCAGACCATCACAGGGCACACACACACACACACACCTAGGTACAATGTAGTACGGCCGATTCACCTGACCTACACGTCTTTGGACTGTGGGAGGAAACCGGAGCACCCGGAGGAAACCCACGCAGACACGGGGAGAACATGCAAACTCCACACAGAGGACGACCCGGGATGACCCCCAAGGTTGGACTACCCCGGGGTTTGAACCCAGGACCCTCTTGCTGTGAGGCGACCGTGCTAACCACTGCACCACCGTGCCACCCGCCAAGAAAATAATCTTAAAAAAACAAAACAAAACAAAAACACATCGTTTCCACTGACAGGCCTGGATTACTGAGGTTACAAACTGACAAACAGTGACACCTGGTAGCTAGCTGCCCAGGAAAACCAGTCTTCAACTGTCAGTACTGCCTTGCTCAAAGGTATTTTGTGTGTTAACTGTTCAGAAATGTTATTTTCTTGTATATGCACATCTACCCAACAATGTATTGCTGGCTATGTGCTGAAACGGTTAACCTTACTGTGGGATCGAGGACAGCACAGTTAACAAGCTCAATGTAGCAGAAAGCATCTATGTGAAAATAGGCATGACCACACTGAGCCCTACACTGTCGGGCTGAATACAGCTCCTGTAGCTACCATGGAGATACAGGAGGCCCGCACATCAATGTGCTATCATTAAACCAGAGGACTTAACCCTGGAGAATATTAATTAACTGTGGCTGGGCAAGTGAAGCGCAATGAGGGTACAAAACTAGGAAACAAGCTGGTCACAGAACGGGTGCAATGAGAGAACATAATGGAGGTTATGTACATTTTGCCGCACTGTCAAAATTGATTTCCTTATTTATTTTTTGCTTGACATATACATATATTACATTCTAACGAAACTGGAATGAAGCTTTTACAACAATTTTCCAGGTAGGATTGTGTCGGTTTGAATTCCATTTGCTCTTTAATGTGGCTGAAAGTGAGGCTATTTGAGGACACAACTGGAACAAAAAGTCAGACAAAATGAAACTGATGACACTTGAATAGTATTCTGACATCAAGGCTCTTAAGCGCTTGAGCACCCTGCCACCCTGCCTTAGCAGCTTAGCCAGGCGAACCCTAATGGAACACATTTCTAATGACACCTTTCATTTTCTTATTTTCCCTTTTTTTTGTTCTGCAACTCTTTTGGGTTCATTTTTTGCCATAGCAAATGCATGCCTTGTAAACTTTATAGTTACAGTTGGGATAAGCTTTACAAATTTAAACTTCAAAACCTAAATAAATTCTACACCTCAAAAATTTGTAATGCAGTTTAGTGACTAAAGGATCTTAAACAATAGAAGAGGAAAGGACAAAAGGTTTAAGCAGGTTTAAAATGAAATTTAAGAAAAGGGCGTCTGGGTTGTGTAGCGGTCTATTCCACTGGCTACCAACACAGGGATCGCCGGTTCAAATCCCCGTGTTACCTCCGGCTTGGTCGGGCATCTCTACAGGCACAATTGGCCGTGTCTGCAGGTGGGAAGCCGGATGTGGGTATGTGTCCTGGTCCCTGCACTAGCGCCTCCACTGGTCGGTCAGGGCACCTGTTCGGGGGGCGACTGGAGGAAATAGCATGATCCTCCCACATGCTACGTCCCCCTGGCGAAACTCCTCACTGTCAGGTGAAAAGAAGTGGCTGGTGACTCCACATGTATTGGAGGAGGCATGTGGTAGTCTGCAGCCCTCCCCGGCTCGGCAGAGGGGGTGCAGCAGCGACCGGGACGGCTTGGAAGAGTGGGGTAATTGGCCGGATATAATTGGGGAGAAAACAATCCTAAAAAGAAAAAAAGAACTTTAAGGAAAACATTAGCAGTAGCTTGCAGGACAGGCTGAGGCCCTGATGACAAAGGTATCATCACCCGCAGACTCTCAGGCCACGTACTGGTCAACAGGGGGATTAAATGCTCAACTATATACTCAGGCTGCAGACACCAGGCCCCTCAGTGCCTTAAATGTAATGAAGGAAATCACTCAATGCTCATTTCTAAAAAAGCTCACCCAGCTGATGCAGGGGAGCCAAAAGCCGGATGACGTGTTTTGTTTTATTGGTTCTGGCAAAACTCCAGGCTGCAGCATTTTGTAAAGTCCCTGGGCGAATGTTTTGAGTTTTGGAATATGCATGTCATTATCAAGCTATCAGGAGTGCCTACTTTCTAACTAACACAACTACCAAGCAAGTCATCCAATCCCTAGTCTTGTCACATCTTGACTACTGCCCAGCAATCTGGTCAAATGCATCCAAACAAGAATTAAATAAAATGCAGCTTACCCAAAAATAGAGCTGTGAGACTCGCTCTGCATTGCTCAATTAGAAACCGTGCTGACAGAATGCATAAAGAATTGTCATGGATGAGAGTCAATGAGAGATTAGCTTGCAGGCTGACACTATTTACGAAAAACATTTATACGCGATATAAACCTGTTTGCCTCTCCTCTCAGCTGTTGCTTACGACTACGGCACTGCACATGCCGGGAGGGGTCACTTCACCTTGCCTAAACCCAGAACTGATGCCTTAAAAAACAGACTATCATGTACTGATATATGTTCTGTTTTTGCTTGTTGACTTGTAAATTAACCGTCGTGCCGTTAGACCCCAGGAAGAATAGTCGCCGCTGAGGCGGTGATTAATGGGGATCTGAAATAAAAGACAAGAGATAAAGCTACACTTGACAGGTGTAAATGTGGACGGTACGGTAAAGCTGACTTACAGCACTGGTTCGTGAGCGGTCGGCGCCAGCATCGAGGAGCACCCTAACACAGTCTAGGCCGCCTGCTTCGCTGGCCAGGAAGAGGGGTGTCTGACCCCCCGAAGTACCCCGGTCAACAGCAGCTCCTGCACCCAGCAGGACCTCCACACAGCTGGAGAGAGGGAGGTGAGAAACGGGATGGGGGGGGGGGCGTTATAAACATACAAATACACATATTAAACAAAAACGCATTCAAAACACACACATATATAGAAATAGTTAGAAGCAAGAAAAGGTCATCTCAGGCTTCAAGGAAGCAGGCATGAAACAAACACACACGTGCACACCCACAGAGAGCACCTGTTCACAGACAAGGGAAGACATCAATCACGCTCCCACACATCCTCCACCTCAGTTGAAAGATGAGTCGCCATTAGTGAGTCGGAGAGCGGGGAGAGGAACCTGGCACAAGTGAAAGACCGGGCCGGCCAAGGAGAGATGAGCCCGCTAGCTAACACGCTTAAGCTAATGCTGAGATGACCACTTAAACAGACAAATGAGTTACTTAACCACAGAATGACCTAAGGGGTATGCTGGGGGGGTGGTGGTGGGGGGTCTGTGTGTGTGTGTGTGGGTTTATGTCTAAGTGTGTGTTGTGCCATTTGAATATCCCCTTGCTGTTAATACCGCCATGATCACATATTACAACACTGCACATTCCTCAGCTGTGCTTGGCCATTACTATTCAGCACCTCAACACATGCACATACATGCATGCGCACACACACAGACACACACACACACACACAAACCTCTGAGTGTCTCTCTCAGGCCTACACCTGGGGGTCCACACACCTCAAAACACCAGCGACTGATCAAAAGCTACAGTAAGTGTGACTCTGGGATAAGAGACAGATATGTGCTGCATCTTTGCAGGAACGTTAATAATGAATATACTGGTCTCTACTGAGGTTTACTGAGCAGGAATAACAGCACAGGGTAGCAGGAATAGAACGCATGCCGTGGGCGAAGATAAATGGCATGGCTAAATTTAGCCACGGGAAATCACCCCATAAAGCTCTGGATCAACTTCGCAAATAGCACGTAGCTAGTTTCGACCTGACAGGCTATGTGCAGTAAATCCACTGAGGCAGAGTGGTCGGTCAGAATTGGTTGGTGACAGTGCCAGGAGGGCACGCTGGCATCAAACCGGTGCGGTGTTGTCACCGCGCTGGTATTGTATTGGTCACAGCGGTCATGTTACCCCACATGGGGTGAGGTGGGGTTTCAAACTGCCGCTGTCCCTAAGCATGCCGCATGCGACAGGGCTACGCCACGGACTGGAAAAATGAAGTCATTACTTGAGAAAGCGTGCTTTACTGTGACTATAGATGCAATGAAAGGGAGTATTTAAAGTCCCCAAAGGTTGAGAACACATTTCAAAATACTTTGGCTTATATACAATCGGCTGAAAACCCACGTACACTGATTGGAATTACATCCATCCATTATCCAAGCCGCTTATCCCAGTCAGGGATGCTGGAGACTATCCCAGCAGTCATTTGGCAGCAGGCGGGGAGACACCCTGGACAGGCCGCCAGTCCATCATAGGGCCCACACACACACACACACACACACACACACACACACCTAGGGACAATTTAGTATGGCCGATTCACCTGACCTATATGTCTTTGGACTGTGAAACCGGAGCACCCGGAGGAGACCCACGCAGACACGGACAGAACATGCAAACTCAACACAGAGGATGACCCCCATGGTTGGACAACCCCGGGGTTGTCCAACCATGGGGGTCGTCCTCTGCGCCACCGTGCCGCCACCACTGATTGGAAAGTGTTCCTCAAAATAAATGTACATTATATGTACATTGGGGTGGCATGGCTCAGGAGGTAGAGCGGGTCCAATCCGCAGCTCCTCCAGAGTGCGTGTTGAAGTGTCCTTGAGCAAGACACTGACCCCCTAACTGCTCCTGATAAGCAGGTTAAAATACAGAAAAAAAGAGATTGCTGACCAGCCCTGTGGTTACCAGGAGAATCAGCAAAGCAAACAATGCCAAGCATGGCCGATGAAGTGGGGTATAGAACAAACTCTCAAATAGCTACCTAACCACGATTGAATTAGTCCCATAAAAGCGGATGACTGCAAAATGGAAAATTATAACGGTCTCTTGTGACTGCCTTGTTTAAGGCCATCGTACAATAACCTGCTAAATGCAAAGCTGCGATCATTAATCCAAAATGTTCTCGTAGTTGCATCCAATTTTAGTAAATGGACTGCATTTATATGGATAGCACTTTTCTAGTCTACCGCCCCCTCAAAGTGCTTCACGGTGTATGCCTCGCATTCACCCACTCACACGCACATTCATATACTGTAGGTACTATTTAACAGTTCCACTGCTTAGTAGAAAACGTATATTTAATTAATTTCACCACTGAATTACTATCCAATTTTAAAATGTTTTTGAGATTTATTGTGCCTTTAGGTTCCTTTTTTTTTGCTTTTCGTTCACCGCTGTCTAAGCGCTCATTCTCTTACCTGAACATCACGTTGCTGTTGTTCCCCTGCCTTCCAAAAAGCACTAAAAATCACTGCCTCCCATTGCCTCAGTGGAACAAAGATGGATTTATAAAGGTATTTGATGATGGTATTAAAACAGGCTTTTTAGAAAATCAGACTCCATCGGTACTTTGTTCTTAGTACAGCCTGAGAATATGAGCAGGAGAGGTGTGTGTGAGTGTGTGTGTGTGTGTGTGTGTGTGTGTGTGTGTGTGTGTGTGTGTGTGTGTTTGGGGTAGGCAAGAGAGGGATTTGGGTGCATGTGTAGCTGTAAATTGTAAATCAATTGTAAGTGATTGTGTGTGTGTGTGTGTGTGTGTGTGTGTGTGTGTGTGTGTGTGTGTGTGTGTGTGTGTGTGTGAGAGTCTGTATGCAAGTAGGTCAGCTCACCTGCGGTGGCCATGCACAGCAGCAAAGTGCAAAGGTGAGAATCCGTTTTCATCAGAAACATTAGCAGACACCCCCGACGACAACAGCAGTTGCAGACAATCTGAGAGAGAGAGAGAGCGAGAGCGAGAGACAGAAAGGATAAAAACAAGATAGACAGAATGAGGGGAAGAGTGAGATTGGCAGTGAAAAATATACATTGAAAGAAAGACGTCTTTATGCATGTTCAGTCACCCAGGTAAGAAAATCACAGAAAGTTGAATCAGTTCATCGGGACACAACATTTATTGACAGAACCGTTTCATCACTCATCTAAGTGACCTCTTCAGTCTCACCTGACTGCAGGTACCCCCACCCCTTATAAACAATACAGTGGCATAATGACCGAAAACAACGATCAGTTTCATATGCAAATTGCCGTGACCATTGACTAGAGTTACAATGGCCATGTATACTATTCACAGAGGATTTGGGGATGTTTGCAATCACAGCATTGTAAGATGGCGACAGACGTACTCTTGGGCTTCCCCCTTGGTTCAGGGATGGTCGTTCCCTCTTCACGTAGATGGCCTCTTGAATGGGGAGTCAAAGAGGCCAGTGACTGTAAACATTCCCAAATCCTGTGAATAGTACACATGGCCATTGAAACTCAGTTGGTGGTTACACATCTTTGCGTATGAAACTGATCGTAGGTTTCAGTCGTTATGCCACTGTATTGTTTATAAGGGTGGGGATACCTGCAGTCAGGTGAGACTGAAGAGGTCACTTAGATCAGTGGTTCCC
The DNA here is from genome assembly GCF_029633865.1 of Lampris incognitus. Classification (NCBI taxonomy): domain Eukaryota; kingdom Metazoa; phylum Chordata; class Actinopteri; order Lampriformes; family Lampridae; genus Lampris; species Lampris incognitus. The sequence continues at coordinate 10,351,837 of NC_079216.1, read as the reverse complement.
AACCTTTTTTGAGTACTGTACCCCCAAAGCATTTCAAGCCAACCTAAAGTACCCCCTACTATGCAATCAATTGTGGTGATCACCAGGTATGTCATTAATGTATATAATTTATATATACATACAGTATTTCATTAGTCTATATATATCATTAATTTAATGATACCTTTTTATAAAAGAATAAGACTCAAACTCCCAAATTAACGTGACACTTTAATCATAACTAATCATATTACTTATAATAGCCATTGTTTATAGACTTTAAAAAAAAAGTAAGGCTCAAACTCACCAATTAATGTGACACTCAATGGGACACTTGAGCCCGTTTCTCACTCATCAGTTTTGTGAGTCTGGGGGAGATTGTTGCAACAGATGTGACCAGGTTATTCTCCAAGTTGAGCCTGTTCCTGTGTTTGGTTCTGATGTGGGTCATGGCGGAGAACGTCACCTCACACGGGTATGTGGATCCAAAGGACAACACTTCATTCAGGGCATGTTGCCCCAAGTCAGGATACTCCTTCCCCACAACACACCAGAACTGTAGCAGTGGTGTGCTTGCCTTGAGTACCTCATCTTCAGGCTCCTATCTGAGGGCACGTCTATGAGGGTTTTCTTGCAGTCTGTCGGGAATGCTGCTGTTAATGTCCCGTCACAAATGGATTACGCACCCAGTCCAGTTTGGAAGACTTGTTGACAATATCAGGGAAGTAGGAGCTGAACTCATTCTTGAGCTTGGATAAGTGTGTGTGTGTACTAGTTTCACAATTGTAGCTCTGACAACATTCACCGGTGGCAATGTGTGTGTCCAGCTGCAGGAAACAGCTTGTATCCCCATCTTCACATTTGCTCTGCCAGAGCTTGAGCTTCCCCATGAATCCACATACTTTGTCATACAAGCTAAGAACATGTGTGTATCTTGAAGAGAGAGATTCAGCTGGTCGAGTTTGCTGAAAATATCGGAGAGGTACCCCAGCCGAGCTACCCAGTCAGCGTCGTCGAACATAGCCACAAGGGGGGGGGGGGTGCGTGTGCTCCGACAGAAATTCCCTCACTTCACTGCGTAGCTCGAACATCCGCTGTAATGTCTCCCCTCAGGATAACCACCGGATGTCGGTGGGAAGCAGAAGCTGGTCATGTTCTGACCCACCTTCTTGACAACGTGACTGAAACAGTCTATGATTCAAAGGCCTGGACTATGTGAAGTTGATCACTTTTACGTCATCATTCAAAACATGGTTTAACTCTGGACTCGTTCTCTTGCTAGCTAACGCTTCTCGGGTGAATCGTGCAGTGCATCAGTGCAACATTAGGGTTTACCTTTTTGATGTGGGCCATTAAACCATCCACCCTGCTGGTCGTCGCTGCAGCGCCGTGCGTGCACACATGAGAGCAGGATTTAACAATCCAGCTTGTGTTGAGAGAACAAATGGTCAGTACCGTTAAAAACGTGCTGTCCGGTTGTTCTCCCCGTGAGGTTCTTGCAAAACAGAAAGTGCTCGTTCATCCCAAAGTGTCTGTAATGCACAAACGCAATCAGCTGCGCTTTCCCACTGACATACGTTGATTCATCCTGATGCAAAGCCAACGTCCCCGACCCTTTCAATTTCTCCACCACTTGGTCAGTAATGTCAGTTCCCATGTCGTCGATCCGATGGCACACAGTATTATCGGACAACGGCACTTCCTTCAGGACATCAGCTGCTTTCTTGTCGATCATGGTTTCTGCGAGAATGACAGCAGCAAGCAAGATTAGCTCTTCAGCTATGGTAAATGGCTTTCTTGATTTAGCCACGTGTAGCGACACAGCCTCCAAAGCCTTGGTTGAGACCTTTGGTTTTTCTTGGCTTCTAATAATTCAACCAGCTTCTGATGGAAAAACTCGGCGGGTTTACCCACACAGGAGAGATGCTTAGTACTGAGGTGGCGATGGAAATGGGACGGTTTTGCACGTCGCCACAGAGGAAACGCAATGGCTGCGGCGGCTCTGAAGCTGTGGCAGTAAAGCCAGAGAGCACATGCTGTTCGCCAAACTGACGATGCTTTACCTTCTCCGTTTTCTTTGTCTTCTGAACGGGTTCTCCCGATTCAGCAGTCTCAGCTGTGTTGTCGTTGCTGGATGAACCCGCTTGACTCAGCCATTTATCCATAACGTTAACCGAAACTTTGAGAGAGGCCTGACATTTTGCTAGCTAGCAAGAAAACAAGCTAGCAAGAAAAACTGCGCGCCAATATGCGCTCGTGAGCGGAGTGACGACTGACAAAAGTCAGGCGGGAAACTGTCGCGCATTACGAAAAAGTATAGCCAATAATAATAAAGCCAGCAAATTATTACTTAAATTTTAATCGTCCCAATTTTTGGTTACATTATTACAGATTATACATTATTTGGTTACAGTTTTCCTGTACATTTTTTAAGTGTTTGTTTTCTCTCGTTTTTAAAATCTTTTTCACGTACCCCCTGGGGACCATCCACGTACCACTAGGGGTAACTGTACCCCCCCCCCCCGGTTGGGAAACACAAGAGTGATGAAACGTTTCTGTCAATAAACGCTGTGTCCGGATGAACTGATTCAACTTCTCTTTGACTGAAAGAAAGAGGAAAAGTGTAGGGAGGAGCTATGGATAAAGGGTGGATGAGAAGGAAGAGGGGAACAGAGGTGTCTAATGAATACGCTTCCACTTATGGCGTATTAGCTAGATTTGTGCACGTTTTCACCAAGCGCCCTCCATTTTGGCACACCTCAACAAAAAGCACTAAAAGCAGGGGACAGCTGTCCTTCACATACATTAGCGAGTTCATGGATCAATGCTCTTTGACAGAACGTTACTAAACAGCTCGGCAGGGAAGCACATCTCAGTACTGTGTGTGTGTGTGTGTGTGTGTGTGTGTGTCTGTGTGTGTGTGAGAGAGAGAGAGAGTGAGTGAGAGAGTGAATGAGGGCATGAGTGTGTGTGTGTGTGTGAGAGAGAGAGAGAGAGAGAGAGAGTGAGTGAGTGAGAGAGTGAGTGAGAGAGTGAATGAGGGCATGAGTGTGTGCGTGTGTGTGTGAGAGAGAGAGTGAGTGAGTGAGAGAGTGAATGAGGGCATGAGTGTGTGTGTGTGTGTGAGAGAGAGAGAGAGAGTGAGTGAGTGAGAGAGTGAATGAGGGCATGTGTGTGTATGTGTGTGTGAGAGAGAGAGAGAGAGTGAGTGAGTGAGAGAGTGAATGAGGGCATGTGTGTGTATGTGTGTGTGAGAGAGAGAGTGAGTGAGTGAGAGAGTGAGTGAGTGAGTGAGTGAGTGAATGAGGGCATGAGTGTGTGTGTGTGTGTGAGAGAGAGAGAGAGAGAGAGAGAGAGAGAGAGAGAGAGTGAGTGAGTGAGTGAGTGAGAGAGTGAATGAGGACATGAGTGTGTGTGTGTGTGAGAGAGAGAGGAGAGAGAGAGAGAGAGAGACAGAGAGAGAGAGTGAGTGAGTGAGTGAGAGAGCGAATGAGGGCATGAGTGTGTGTGTGTGTGTGTGCATGAGAGAGAGAGAGAGAGGGGGGAGAGTGTGTGTGTGTTTAGCTGTGTCTGAAATTATACGAGTATGTGCCATTTGAGAGAACTCACATGATGGCGACGAGCACCGAGACGACAGTAAATCTCCACCTAATGGGCCACTCTCTGTTCATTGGCTACATGAAATCTCATATAGTTTGCCCTTCACTGCTTCCATATGGAGATGCACAGGGCACTACCAACCACTCGGGGGTGGCGGTGGGGGTTGCTAACGGGCTGGCAGAACTCATACTAGTAGGACACATACCCACATCCAGCTTCCCACCTGCAGACATGGCCAATTGTGTCTGTAGGGACACCCAACCAAGCCGGGGATAACACGAGGATTTGAACCGGAGATCCCAGTGTTGGTAGGCAACGGAATAGACCGCTATGCTAGCTGGACGCCCGATAAAGAGGTTTCTTAAGACAGCTTTCAAATGAAAGAGTTGGGATTGTAACAAAATCAACTTTGGGTTACTTACCAGCATGTAAAACATTGTCTTGAGTAAATTGGGAATAAAACATATAGGGGCAACATACTGCCATGGACCAATATGGATGGCGACTTCAGTCCCATCACACTACCATCAATCCTCTGTCCGACTTTTGTTTACTTTGTGGTCCCATAGGGCATTTCGTTAAACCGTCAATCAATAAATCAATGGAAGCCTTTGGGGTATTTGCTGAACACAAACAATCACCCAAACAAATCACAGACCACTGCCGACCTTCGGGATTCAGTTCACACTGGGGCACATTAACAGTACAGAGGAGCTGGACAGAGGAGCACAGCAGCTGAAAGACGTCTTGTTAGCCAACTAACAATTTGTAAAAACTAAAAAAAAAGCACACAAAAAAAAAAAAACACGGAATAAGTGAAGTAATAATAGAAGGTGTGTAATTCTAATTCTGCTTGGTTGCGGCCACACAATCAAGGGGCACGGGGCCTTTCCCACCAACCTTTATCTATCAGACAGAAAGGCCTCGACAGGTACCTGTGTGTCCGTTCTGAGCAGCAGCAAGCAAGGCAGAGTTTTGGTGGTGGTGGAGGTGGTCTCGGTCGATATGACTGGGCTTGTTCTCCGTGGTGTTGGAGTTGGTGGGGGTGGGGTTGGTGGTAGAGGTGATGTTGGTGGTGGTCGGGTCTGGTTGGTTAAGCAGCATTGACAATAAAGTGACGTTTCCCTGGGAAGCAGCTTGGAGGAGCAGGGGGCGCCCGCCGTCCAGGGCAGCAGGCCCACCGCTGCTTAGAGTGGAGACTACGGAGGGACACCAGCCTGCGGGGTGAGGAGGAACAAAGAAGAGGAAAGCTGAAAAAAAACAAAAAGTTGACAGAGGAAGTGAAGAACCTGAAGAAAGGGGGAGGGGGGTTTTCTAGAACTTCTGAGCACAGCCAGAGTTAGGAGCAGGTGGGTAGATGAAGGCATGTGTGTGTGTGTGTGTGTGTCTGTGTGTGTGTGTATGACACACCTGAGTTCCACACACAACCATATCTGATAGGCAAACAAGTGGCTTGTAAGCTGGATATCAAAGCCAAACACAGTCCATGCACCATACCAGATTTTTCCGGTGGGGGGGGGGGGACCCAACATCGACTTAATGTTAACAAATTTTCAAATGAGAACACATTCACTTCTTGTAAAAAGAATATGTGCTGATGAAATTTAATGAGCGTGGTCTAATTCTACTCAAAAAAAAAGCAAAAGAAAAAAAAAAGCAGATGGCCTATTTGATAACACACAGCATGCAATTCACTGCTGCACAGGCAAACGCTAGCCTGGGAACCAGACGAATTCACAAATGCTAATTTGTCTGGCTCCTCGGTTCATTTTCAATTTCCGAGGGGCATTATCAAGACCAAAATGCCTCTGGATGACCTACAACCAATCAGAGCGACGGACCGCGTGACGTAGCGCTTAAACTTTTACCCAATCCTGTCGGAAGTACGGCGAACACATCTTTCCTATCAACAAAATCTTTTAAGTGCAGTTGCTTGTTATTCTTTTAGAGACGAGATACCATTCAGTTTGATTAACACTGTCACGATAGCGTCTGCAACAGACCATCCCACATCAGCGGCAGCTAATATTGCTCCTCTGTATGTCAGTGTTATTTTTCTACCCCCACCCAGATTCTGGGAAGATCGGCCCCTACTCTGCCTCGGCCCATCATAGGCGCCACAGCAGGTCATTCCTGCCTGTGGCCACCAAACTAAACAGCGCCTCCCTCAGAGTGTCAGACACTCAGACTCAACGGTCACCGGACCGGCCCTTCCACTTGTTTTACCCTGTCGGGTTTTGATTGTGCAGTTCGTTTTGTGCCGCGGTAGTGCAGTATAGATAGGGTGTTATGTGCACCATGCTTGTTCTTATTTCTATTTCTTATTTTATCTCATTACCATTTGTTTTGTTTTTCTTGTTTCCATTTGTTTCTACTTTCTTGTTATCTTGTTAGTTTTTTTCCTTGCTAGAGCTTGAGTGACTGTAATAGAACCCAATTTCCCCTCGAGGATGAATGCAGCATTCTGAGTCTGATGGGTGGTTAACCCTATCCCTAACCCCACCCTAACCCTAACCAACAGAGGCAACGAGTACTAGCCAATCAGAGGCAGTTTCCGGAAAATGGGTGAGGAAAAAATAAAAACAAAACGGCTGTGTGTCATCATATCAAACCCGCCCTATATTAGTTAAACTGTTGTGATTGGCCCGACCCGGGCCAGGTTGGTTGCAAATAAGCCAAAACATTATGACCACCTTCCTAACATGCTGTCGGTCCTCCGTGTGCTGCCAAAACGGCACCGACCCGCCGAGGCATGGACTCTACTCTAGCACCAAAACATTAGCAGCAGATCCTTCAAGTCCTGTAAGTTGCAAGGTAGAGACGCGGTGAATCTGACTTGTCAGTTTAGCACATCCCACAGATGCTCCATCGGGTTGAGATCTGGAGAAATTAGGAGGCCAGGGCAACACTTGGAAAAAATCATTATGTTCCTCAAACCGTTCCTGAGGAATGTGTGCAGTGTGGCAGCAGGGTGCATTATCCTGCTGAAAAAGGCCACTGCCATCAGGGAATAACATTGCCATGAAGAGGTGTACCTGGTCTGTAATTACGTTTAGGCAGGTGGCATGTGTCAAACTGATGGCCACATGAATGACTGGACCAAGGGTTTCCCAGCAGAAGATTGCCTAGAGCATCCCACTGCCTCCACTGGCTTATCGTCTTCCTACAGTGCATCCTGGTGCCTGCTCGCTTGGCATCTCATCTACCCAGACACATGGGGACACACAAGGGGAAACAGGTCCCCTTGTTTGGAGATAATCAACGTTATTTGGAGTGGTCATAATGTTTTGGCTCATCAGTGTATATGCCAGAGCAAAAGTAAGATACGAGCTCGCGGATTCGTCTGGTTCCCAGGCCAGGAAAATGCACTTTCGTTTGATCAGAACTGGTGTTAGCGGTGACGGAACAGCTGCCAGTATTCCAATGTAAGTTTTCTCCTGCAATACAGCTGAGCCAGATGTGCCTCACTGTATATCACATGATAGAAACTACATTTTGAGAACGCTCACTTTAAATGCAAATACGTTTTGCTGTGAATGCAAAAACGTGAATATATATTTGTTACCTGCAACAACACAAATCCCTGCAAATCAATAACAAATATTCTAAATATTCTCTCTTCCTTACAACAAATTGCATTACATTTTTTAACTTTTACGTTAAAGAGTCCATAAATTATTGACTTTAATTTCACACAATAACTATTTAGGGGTTAGTGGAAGTTGTAATTTTGGTTTTAGCTCCTTCAGTGGTATCCACTACTTGACTGGTAAATAAATAAATAACTAAATAATGAACTTACTAAACTTAAGAGGCCAGAGAATAATTACAAATTATGGAGACATTTAAATGTTGCATGTGAAAAACTTGTTGAATATTTGTAATTTTCCATGGCTTTTTCAGGGCTGGGAAAACAGATTTTAAGTTTCCTGACTTGTAGGTTTTCGGCAGGTGGCATATGGGTGAAACTCGGGTGGAGAGCCTGAATCATCCACATCTCTCTGTGTTTCCAATCATCTACAAACTTCATACAGTAAACTAAAATCAACACACACACACACAATTTAGTAGGTCACCTTGACAAATAACTGACAGTGTGTACGGTTTAGCACAGACAACAACAGACATGAAACAATAAATGTAAAAATAGACAGCACAGGGATCTAATTGCCCAACCTGAACCTAACTATGACTACTGGCTCAACCAGATACAGTCCTACTGTATGCAGGGCGTCATGCTAACAGATAAAGCTGGCCAGGGTGGAGAAACGGGGGCTAACGTTAGCTCGATGGGCTGCTGGAGAAAGCCGTGTTGTTATTTGGCCATTTGGTAAAGGAGCAGGTTATAAGTGAGCAGCCTAGACAGAAAATATCCACGCCTCAGAGAAGGACGAAAAGAGGGCGACAGAGACGGAGAGGAGGAGGGAGGAAAAATGACCAAGGATGGGGAAACAACCGCAGCTGCAGATCTCAAGGACACAGACGACGACAGCCGTGCCGGTCACGCTCTCCAACAAGTCAGTCTCGGTTAAGGTGTGGAACAGCGGCGATGCAAAAAACTGGTGACAGCAAGGCCGATAGTCTAAGCCTACCTCGCTCTTTTTAAGGGAGAGTAAACATATCTGGCCGCCTAGAATAGAGATTGTAGCCTGTTTTGACAAGGAAAGTACCAGAGCCGCCCCCCTCCTCCCCGAACTGTACGAGATACTACTTTATCATGTTAAGAGAGATGCTGCAGCAACATCTGGAAGTTTGGCAGCAGTGGCATAGGCACCAAGCTTGTTTTCACCAGGGACCAATGAAAAGAAATATATTACCAGTGGAGAAATAAAGGTCATCTTGGTCACATAAAATCTAACAAAAGATCTAACAAGAATATTTGAAGGGTGGTACTCACAAACTCACAGAAAAGAGATTCCGAGAAACGGGGGCAAGATCTGACTTCGGTTATAGCGACCTTTTATTATTAACCAGCTGCTGGAGGCTTTTTCCTAAGCAGCTCTGCGACAATTTGGTAAGCAATAACAATATGGTGCCGCTGAGCTCGAGTCTTATTGTTGCCTCGTTTTTCACCGGATTTTTTTTTTAAACTGTCGCCATTCCATTACTGTGCGTACATTGCTTTGTGAAGTTTTTGTCGGTAATGAGAGAGGTTTATGCAGCAGACACTCAGGTCGAATTGGCGTGCGGTAAACAGGACTTTCAAAAGCCAAACGTCTCTTGCTGAAACATATTTCAAGCCAGCAATATTCATGGAAAGTGTTCTCTATAATGCAACCTGTAATACATGGCACTAGAGGCTTAGCAAAGCAAAAATTAATACCAAAATACATACAGAATTTGTCAAAGACATGGGGTACAGAAAGCGTGAGGGAGTGGAGGGGGGGGTGGAAGGGAAGAACAGGAAGAGTGCAGGAAGTGAAGGAATGGCCGTGGCATGCAAATGGGAAATGGAAGAGACAGGGGAGGCGATAGCAGCCTCTGGCATCAGCTTCAGAGAGGACAAGAGTTACTAGTGGGGTTTTTTGGGGGGGGGGGGGGGGGGTCAGTCTACAAAATCCATCGAAACAAGGAGAGGGGCAATGTTAGGGTCTGCCTCGGTTAACCCTGGAGGGCTCCTAATCTGGACTAACTAGCTTTCTGTCCCTGAGCTACCACTGGGCAGATGTTAGCGACATGCAGTTCATGTCCACTGTTGATAACGATACTTGTAATATGAGGAGATGGGAGAAGACAGGCGCCAAGAGGGGAGGGATGTAAAGAGAAGAGAGAAAGAGAGCTCAGATCTCAAGTGGTAATTTAGGGCTCAGGGACAGGATGAGATATACTGAATTGACCTGTGTGCTATTCTGCTCTGCGTTCCTTTGGTTAGAGCAGGTTCCTTGTGGACTGAGTACTAATCTAGGCTAGGCTAGCCTGTAGCCATGGAAAGACAGCGTAGTGGAGAGAGGAGGCAGTGGGTAGGAGAGTGGGAGGGAGAGGGAGCGAGGAGCCCCTTTACCTGATGCTGTTGCCAGGGGGCTGCCTGCTGGGGCACGGGGACTACGGGAGGATGGAGCACTAGTGGAGGAGGAGGAGGTGGATGAGGGGGGTTTTATGGAGGGGCTACTGACAGTGGTGGCAGTGGAAGTGCTGATGACGGGGGGGCACTCTGCACATGCTGTTGCTGGCTGCCGCCGAGGCCCCCGGCCAGCCCCCAGCGAGGGGGAGAGGGGGCAGGGACCCACCTGAGAGGCCGCCAGTGCTGGGACCAGGTCCAGGGCGGGTTTGGGTGGCAGCTGGGGTGTGGCAGGCTTTAGCCCTGTTGCTTGGGAGCGGCTGCCGTCCCCCACCACTTTGATGGGCGGATGAGGTGGGGAGGGGGTCTGGGACAGCCCAGGCTTTTTGGGCGGGATGGGGGGCGGGTTTCCCCGGTCGATCCTGGCCACTGTGGGTGACTTGAGGCCAATAGGATGGCTCAGGCGGCTGGGGAAAGGGCCCCCCTCAGAGGCAGAGTGGGGTAGGCCTGGACGCAGTGGCCCCACAGTCCCCGCTGGTGGACTGGTGAAGCGCGACAGGACCTGTGTCACTGTGTGGCGCGCCTGCTGCTTGGCGGCAAAGTTGTCACGGTTGGTGGGGGAGAGGTCACGGGCGGGTGGGCTCTGGGAGGATGTGCCGTTTTGGTCCTGTTCCTGGAACTTGTAGCGGGCGGCCTGAACACGCGGGCTGACCCCGCTGGGGAGGCCGAGGGGCGTCTGGCTCTCTGAGCCATTCTCCGTCTGAGCCAGTCCTCCTGAGCTGCTGTGGACAATCCCCCGGCCGGCTGACTTGGGCAGGCTCAGGCCCACGTAGTTAGCAGGGGTGGGTTTGATGGGTATGGTGAGAGGGGTCTTCTTGGGACCCTCCACCTCCTGGAGGGGCAGGTCCGTTTGGCATGACGCTGGGCGGGAGTTGACTGGCTCCGTGGCCGTTGCCACGGAGGTCAGAGCCTTGGGTTTAGGCAGCGTGCTAGGGACAGGAGAGGGCTCTACCTCAGCAGCGGACTGGCTGACGGCAGCACCATCCTTCCCATCGGCTTGTTCGGTCCTGAGCTGCTCCACCCGCCGCCGCAAGCTCTGGCTCTCCGCTTCCTCACGACCCAGCCTAACGCGCAGCTGCTCCCGCTCGGTGTCCAGCTCCGACAGCTGCTTCTCCATCTCGGCCTCCATCTGCTGTCCGCGCTGCCGCTCAGTGTTCAGCTCCTCTTGCAGTCTGCCGGAGGCCCGGCTCTCCTCATCCAGACGCACCTGCAGCTCATCGAACCGCTGTGACTCCTCCACCACGCGTGTGGCCAGCTGTTTGCACTCACGCACCAGCATCATGACAATATGCTTGTTCTTCTCCCGTTCATCTTTGAGCTGCGCCGTCAGCTTGCGGTGCTCCTGCTCTAGACTCTGGAGCTGCAGCTTCTCCATCTCCAGCTGAGAGGGAGACAGAAAAAACGTAAAACAGTAAGTCAGTGGAGAGGAACGTTCAAGATTCCCATTATTTGTCCCGAGGGAAATTTGTCCTGGACAAAAAGGCTGGCCGATAAAAACTCATATATTATAGTGCAGCAACAGACCTAAAGTGCATAGCACAGACAAGTGCAGACATAAAGTGCCTTCAACTATGTGCAGTACAGCCCCTCATTTCACCTCCTCCTTATGTCCTGAGTTTAGGAGATTCACTGATAGAGGGATGAAAGCGTTTTTATACCTGTTCAGGCATATTTTCCTGTGTTTAATTGGAACCCTGCAGCGTCTGCCTGAGAGCACTTCGTATTCTGAATACATGGGTTCAGCGATAATTTTCCTAACCAGTTTTAGCTATTGTCTTCTCTGGAGGGAGGGATGCTCCCTCACCCCCATCACTACCGTTGCGGTGTGGACCAGTCTTGTTTATTTGTGAGTTCAACTTAACCGACATGTTACCAAACCAAGCTGAAATTCCATAACATAATACACTCTCTATCTCTCTCATGCATGACAACAAGCGCACACATCCGGTTGGGGGAAATGGGTGTGAATATGGCCAAAGCTAATTGAGTGGGCTTGGCAGATTGTACTAGATATGCAGCCTTTTGAGGGATATTTAATCCAGTACTCTGAGTATATACTTGAGCTATTATAAAAAAAAATTTAAAAAATTCTTGAACTATTCAAAATAAGTTTGGTTACAATATTTTGCCCAGCTTGGGGCAAACCCCCCCCCCAAAAAAAACAAAACAAAAACAGACACGAAGGTTAGATGTGCACATATACTTTACTAAGAGATGAATGCAAACACACATTTATACATGCACAAGCCCCCAAAACACCCTTATATCTTGCTCAAGCTGCATGCACAGCAAGCGAGCATCAAAAAAAAAAAGGCTCTCATCATAATTAATGATCTGCGAGGATTAAAATGCAAGGCAAGCGCCTCTTAATTCAAGCACTCTGATGGACGCCATGTCTATTTCTTTGTGCTTGTCATATTGCGAAGGGAAAAGAGGCAGTGATCTCGGCTCAAATAGGGCAAATCTGATTGGTCCGCGGTTTATTGACCTTTCAAATAGACAGCCTCGTTCCACTGAAGTGCAGCGCGACTTATTATTTTGACGCACGTATATACAATTAGGAAAGGTGTTAGACAAACACACAAGAATGAAAAACATCACCCATCACCTTCACCGGTGAGTTGGGAGGGTGGGGGACTGTTCGCGGGGCATATTTGCAACCTGACATCTTCATGGTTCTTAAAGAAGTGTGTTGTGCAGTGATTATTGATTCATTTAGACAGACAAAAGGACAGACAGACAGACAGACAGATCGATAGAAAGATAGATAGACAGACAGACAGACAGATAGATAGACAGATAGATAGACAGGTAGACAGACAGACAGACAGACAGACGGAAAGACAGACAGCTAGCTAGCTAGCTAGCTATACAGACTGACTTTATTTCATCAGGGGAAGAACAGTTGAGAGCAAAGCTCTCATTTAGAATGGTGCCCTGCAAATACATAATCAAAAATAAGTTATACGATAGAAGGTCTAAAAAGTATAAAATCAACATTCATTATAAAAAAACATAAATACAACAAAAACACTACGCAAATGACACACAAAAAACAACACATACACATAGAAAAAGACAACAAAACAAGTACATTTCACAAGGACAAAACAGACATGTTAAGAAAAACAGGAGCATTCATTATATAAAACATCACCCAACAGAAGCTCAAACTGTTCTAAGGTTATAATTTGCTCCTGAAGCTTATTTCACCTATGAGGAGCAGAGTAGCTGAATGCACTTTTTCCCAATTCCGTATTCATATATGGGATATCTAAAGTAATGCATTCTTGTGAACAAGTATGGTGTCCCACATTTTTTTTTGGGGGGGGGTATTTTTCTCCTTTTTCGCCCCAATTACCCCACTCTTCCGAGCCGTCCCAGTCACTGTTCCACTCGCTCTGCTGATCCGCGGAGGGCTGCAGACTACCACATGCCTCCTCCGATATGTGGAGTCGCCAGCCGCTTCTTTTCACCTGACAGTGAGGAGTTTCACCAGGGGGACGTAGCGCGTGGGAAGATCACACTATTCCCCCCCAGTTCCCCTCCACTCTGAACAGGCGCTCCGACCGACCAGAGGAGGCGCCAGTGCAGCAACCAGGACACATACCCACATCCGGCTTCCCACCTGCAGACAAGGCCAATTGTGTCTGTAGGGATGCCTGACCAAGCCGGAGGTAACATGGGGATTCGAACTAGTGAGCCCCGTGTTGGTAGGCAACGGAATAGACTGCTACACTACCCGGATGCGGACCGCCAACAGTCAATGAAAGCTGAGACAGAAGGAAACAGGAGAATCTGTGCAGAGATGACACAAACAAAAAAATAAGCACCGACTTAACCAGTCGTTTTTTTCCCTGTTCAGATATTTTGTTCGGTTTTTGCCCCCCCCCCCCCAATTTGCTGAGAGTCTGACTATCTTCCTCCACCTCGTTCCGATTGGCGCCAAGGTGGATCATGTAAGTTCCAGATGTCCCGACGCAAGTGCCTTATGAAGAATCCGCAGCATGGTCTTGATTAGTGTTTGATAGCTCCTCCTTGCCAGATAGCGTAATGTCAGCACGTTTACAACGGAAAGACATCTGAAAGACAATAATTTGTGATACTCTCCGTTTTCAATATCATTCAGGATGTGACATCTTACGACGTTTACTCAGCCTACGCTGATATTATAAAACGTCCATAATAGATCTATTTGTGGACTAAAGAGCATCAGCTCTTCAAAAGTAGCTACAACGCCTCATGCTTATGTTCATTACATCCATCCATTATCCAAACCGCTTATCCTGCACTCAGGCGGCAGCAGTCAGCGTGGATATTTCTTGCTTAAAAAGATTTTCAACATTCAACACGGGCATCGCTGGTTCGAATCCCCGCGATACCTCCGGCTTGGTCGGGCGTCCCTACAGACACAATTGGCCGTGTCTGCGGGTGGGAAGCCGGATGTGGGTATGCGCCCTGGTTGCTGCACTAGCGCCACCTCTGGTCGGTCAGGGCGCATGTTCAGGGGGGAGGGGGAACTGGGGGGAATAGTGTGAGGAGGCATGTGGTATAGTCTGCAGCCCTCCCCGGATCGGCAGAAGGGGTGGAGCAGCTACCAGGATAGCTTGGAAGAGTGGGGTAATTGGCTGGATACAACTGGGGGGAAAAGGGGCAGGGGGGGAGGTTTGGACAGTAATTATATGGGAATTAATTGTTATAGTGATTGGTATAGCCCACATATAAGGTAAGACAGGTGGGTCGTTTCTTCTCATTACTACGTAATTTCTTACAAATTTCTTTACAATTACTACATAATTAACGGCCTGTAAATTATAGGATTACCGAAATTACTTGTTCACGTGTACTATTTTTGGAAGGGTAAAAGAGCATATATATTTGTGCTGCCCCAGAAGGGGTTTAATTAATTATACTAGAGATGGGATAAGATAGAAAATGGATCTGTTTCTGCTCTGTGTCATAGCCATTCATCTTAAAATTCTAAATGAATCATTAATCACCCGGTTTAAATGAGCCAAATGGGCCCTCTACTGGAGGTTAGACAACATGGATTAGATTATAAAGGCCAGACGATCACGCTGGACAGATAAGACAAATGGATACAACAGAAATGGATTAATCTAACGAATTCGGTAAAGACATGGAAGGCACATAGATAAACTAGAACAGATGTCTGGGATGCAAGAACAGACTGATGGATAGGCGAACTGACAACAATAGAGACAGACAGACAGACACTTTATTAATCCCGCTGATGATTTGGGGAAAGAGGCACCGAGTTGTCTATTCGCACAGCGTCCCTACGTTAAGTGTCATTATGCATGCTCAATAATCCATGTAAGGAAATCACAGAAACTTGAATCAGTTCATCTGGACAAAACTGGCAGCCATACCAACATGTACCCGGGCTCTGCCAAATGACGGAAGCTAAGCAGGTGTGGGCTTGGCTAGTACTTGGATGGGAGACCTCCCGGGAAAACTGAGTTGCTGCCGGAAGTGGTGTTGGTGGGCCAGTAGGGGGCAGTCTCCCCTCTGGTCCTAATAAAAACAACAAATATCAAATCCCAATCCCCCAGTGCAGTGACGGGGACACTGTGCTGTAGGAGATGTGGTCCTTGAGACGTTAAACCGAGGTGCTGACTCACTGTGGTCATTAAAGATCCCATGGCACTTATCGCACTTATCCGGTGTCCCAGCAAAATTCCCAACCTGGCTGTCTCCATCTGGCCACCTAATCATCCCCCCGTGTAATTGGCTCAATAATTCCTCTCTCTCCACCTCAAGCTGATGTGTGGTGAGCGTTCTGGCACAAAATGGCTGCCGAGCATCACCCAGGTTGGTGCTACACATTGGTGGTGGTTGAAGTGAGTTACCCCCTTCAATGTGAAGCGCTCTGGGTGTCTAGAAAAGCACCATATAAATGTAATTATGATAATAAATATTATTACAACATTTGTTGGGAGAAACGTTTCATCACTCATCTAAGTGACCTCTTCAGTCGCAACTGACTACAAACAACACAGCTGCATAATGACCGAAAACAACGATTTAAGATTTCGTAAGATTGTAAGATTGTTTAATTAGCCACACGACAAAGGCCGGTGGAATTTGTTTTTGGTACACATTAAACTCTGCAGCACAACACACACATGGACAACAACAGACACTCCACATATCACGAACAATACAGTTAAACAATTACAGAAATAAACATATCATGCATAACAATAGCTGAATGGTGGTATTTATGCCAATGGTGTGTGAGGAGGGGACTATAGGGAGGAGTTCAGAGTCCTGATAGCTAGGGGAAAAAACTGTTTGTGAAGCGTTTGTCTTAGTGGACAGTGACTTGTAGCGCCTCCCTGAGGGAAGGAGCTGGAAGAGGTGATGAGCAGGATGTGAGGGGTCGGAGATGATCTTCTTTGCTCGCTTTACAGTCCGGTTAGTAGGTAGAGAGTCAACTGAGGGGAGTGGGTTGCCTATGATTTTGAATGCCTTGTTGACAATCTGCTGTAGTTTTTTCCGTGTTTGACTGTCCGTGCCACCGTACCATGTTGTAATAGAAGATGTTATGATGGACTCGATAATGGCTGAGTAAAACAGAACGAGCAGTTGATGTTTCATCTGGTATTTTTTGAAGCTGCCTAAGAAAATGGTCGTTGTTGAGCTTTTGCAGTGATGTGTTCAGTGTTAATTTTCCACTTCAGGTTATTGCTGATTTATGCTCCAAGGAATTTAAAAGAGTCAGTGGTGGTGATGGAGTCTCTGTTCATTTGCAATTTACCGTGACCATTAACTAGAGTTACAATGGCCATGTGTACTATTCACAGAGGATTGGGGAATAGTTGCAATCACAGCATTGTAAGATGGCGACAGATGTACTCTTAGACCCCCCCCCCCCACACCTCTTTGACTCCCCGTTCAAACAAGCGTTCCTCCCTATCAAGGATGTGAACATCCTCATCCTTGAAAGAGTGGCCACTGGCCTGTAGATGGGTGTAGACTACAGAGTCCTGGTCTGACAAGGTAGCTCTTCTGTATCCCGATGACTCCTAGTTTCTACTCCAATGGATGATGAGAGTCAAACCTTAAGTACTGATCAGTAGGTGTTGTTTCACAGTAAAAATCAGCAATCAAATTTCCTCCCTCGACAATTGCAATTTCACAGTCTAAGAAGGCTAACCTGTAATATTTTACATCCTCTATGGCCCACAGGTAATGTGGTCAGTGAAATATAGTACATCCTGAGATTTAATTTCAATCCAGTTGTCGTCCACAAATCCGAACCAATGGCTAGGTGGTGACCCTGGATAGGACATCAGAGCCCTCTTTTCCACTCCCTCCATATACAGGCTAGCAACTATAAGTGAAACTGGGGAACCCAGAGCACACTCATGCATCTGCCTATAGTACTGCCCCCTGTAGTATGTGAAGTACGTGGACTGAAGACACAGCTTTGGGAGCAAACACACTTGGTCAGTGTTAAGGGTGCTCCTATTGCCAAGGGTGGAGTCGTCCTTTAATTTCATAGAGTACCTCCACTGCTTCATCAACAGGAACACATGTGAAGAGCGACATAACATCATAAGAGACCATTGTTTCACCCCTCTTCATAATGATGTCCCTCACCTTATCCACAAAATCTAGTGTTCTGAATGTGATGTTCATTACTGCCTACCAACGGGTTAAGAAATATACCAGCAACTTAGAGATGTTATAGGTCACTGAGTTAATTATACAAATAACAGGCCGTAATGGCACATCCTGTTTATGTATCTTAGGTAACCCATATGACTGGGTGTAGATTCCTTGGGTATAATCTGTGGTACAAAATTCTGTTAATAGCACCGTCATGTTCTAACAGCTTCAGACAATCTATCACCTTTTTCTTGTAACCACTGCCTGGATCTCGTTTCAGGGGCTCATAGGTATTTATGTCGCTGAGTAACGTCGTAACTTTCTCATGATAGTCCGTCTGGTTTAATACAACAGTGCATCTGTCTTTGTCTGCTGGAAGGATGATGATGTTATTGGCCTTACTGAGAGTCTTAAGTGCATTTCTCTCATTTCTGCTGATGTTGGACGGTGGTGCTTTCACATTGCTGAGTCAGGCTGAAACTTTCGTCTGCAGTTGCTCCACTTCCTGGTCCGTGATGCTATTGTTACGGATCGCTGATTCCGTGGCTGTGATCAATTCCACTGGCGGGATTTGCCTTGGTGTGACAGCAAAATTCAGCCCCTTCACAAGGAATTCTTTCTCTGCCTGGGTGAGTTGCCTGTCAGACAGCCACACAGTTGCTTTCAAACCCCAAAACACGCTGTGCCAGAAATTGGTCCACCCCAAGGATCAGGTCAACTGGCACTAACAGAGCAATATAGTTATGTTGTTAAGTGCTGGGAGGATTGCCGTGACTTGTACATCGGGGAGACCAAACAGACGCTGGCCAAGAGGATGGCACAACACAGAAGAGCTACCTCGGCAGGCCAGGACTCTGCAGTCTACACCATCTACAGGCCGGCGGCCCCTCTTTCAAGGATGAGGATGTGTACATCCTTGACAGGGAGGAATGCTGGTTGGAACGGGGAGTCAAAGAGGTCATCTATGTGAAGAGGGAACGACAATCCCTGAACTGAAGGGCGGGGGGGGGGGGACTAAGATTACATCTGCTGCCATCTTACAGTGCTGTGGTGGCAAACATTCCCAAATCCTCTGTGAATAGTACACATAGCCATTGTAACTCTAGTTGGTGGTCTGGTCACACCTATTTGCATATGAAACTGATCATTGTTTTCGGTCGTTATGCCACTGTATTGTTTATAAGGATGGGGGTACCTGCAGTCAGTATAGACCGAAGAGGTCACTTAGATGAGTGATGAAACTTTTTCCCCCCAACAAATGTGCCCACATGAACTGATTCAACTTTCTGTGATTCTCTACGTAAGGTTCGATTTCGATGACTTGTCAACCAACTGCCCCCCTCCCCCGCCCCAGTTTATATCTGGAGAGCCACAGCTGTTGCTAAACACAACAGAGCTGATACCCCGCCTCATCGCCTTTCACTTCCAAATGAGCCTCCTCCGTCCCCTTGTCACAGGGATACTAGTCAGACGGCCAAAGCTTTTGAGGGGGGGGGGTACTGAGGATTACAGGCCAGAAGTATCATCAAGGGAACAGCAGTTGTTATTCACAAAGAGGTGCAACTGCTAGCTGCTAATTGGCCACAGATTAAAGCCATCGTAATTCAGTCAAATGCCAAAATGTTGGTGTGCTGCGTATATGTTGAAACGTATTGTCAACCTTTTCACTTAGTTATTATTTCATACCCCCTTAAGTCTTTTTCTATTTTGTTTTGTCCAGGCTGTAACCTATCTACAAGAGTTTTTTTTTTGCATCTATAAGTTTCCATAAGCTAATACCCCGTTCACACTGGCCAAAAAACCCGCTAACATCCGCCTCTGGTGGTCAACAGTCAGTCTTAAAAGTGGCACAACGGGTAATTGTTTTGGTCAATACAGACAAGCCATGCTCTTATGCAACAGAATCAAGAGTCTATTCAGATGTTTCCCGGCAAGAGGATATTGATTAAAGAAAATGCAACCGCCGATGGTGCTATAACCCACTTGCTTCGCTTGAAAAAGTCTTCTCACTTCACTTTTATTCTTGAATCCAACCAAGCACGCTCATTTATAGTACCTCCACGCTTCACATTCGTGCAGACAATTACACACTTTCCCACAACCACTAGCGGCCCGCTGAGCAGCTCGGCTGGAACAAGTACGAACAGGTGTCTCACTCAAAAACCATTTAAAAGCTATCGCCAGAGGACAGTCCACACCAGTGTTTTCTCGAGGTTGCCTGGAATTCAAACTGGCGACCTTTTGGTCACGAGTCAGTATAACTGAGCTCTTGGTTGCCACCGCATGCTGAAATATCTATTACCGACATGTGGAGAGCTCATTTTGAGGACGGGGAATTTCAGAACTGTGGGCTGTGGCCTCACTTTCAGAATTCGCCCTCTGCCACAATGTTTGCTGATAAAAAAACACAACAAATAAAGTCATGTCTTCACCGTTGGAGTGTGTGCATTGTAATGGGGTAGAACGTGGAGGGACGGCACAGGGGAACCTACCAGTGACTTCATGATTCATTGATTGGTGGGGGTAAGGTTTTTTTTATGCGCCCCTGTTCAGACTGTTGAATACGTTTCTTACGGCTGCCTGCTTTTAGCATGCCTCAGGCCTCATGGATAATTCAACAGCTTACTTACGGGAACAGGAGATATACGGAAGCACGGGGATATAGATAGCACATAAAACTTGGCTGGAATTCACTCTACCTGGCAAATGGGAAGTCCCGGAGCCCGCCTGCCCTTAAAGGTTTGTTTTTTTTGTCGGTGGCTCCGCTTTGTTCATTTCAAATGCTCCGGGAGAGCCGTTAATCCCCACTGTCATCCGGATCCCGCCCCCTTGTCACCAGTGGCCCGATCCGCTCGGACGCAAGCATACAATCAGAGGCACTGGTCACCATGACAACAGCAACATGGTGATTTATTCTGGGAAAAAGGAGGGTAAACCGCAGTGTTGTGGTGACTTCCTACGCTAGGTGATGACAGGAATGCCGTAGTCATAGGAGGGCGGTTTGTGGTGGGGTGAGCCAAGTCCTTGTCAAGGACAGTTGCCTTACTCGGGCCAAACCGTTCTACTTCAGCAGTCACTTTGTTAAGCGAAAGACAAACAAAATCTCCACAGATGAGATGTTGCGGGACAGTTGCAGGGCTTAAAGGAAGTGTGGCGTCAGGGTGGTAAAGACGCTGTGTAAGTGAGTGGGGAGGTATAGGGGGGGGGGCACTGAGAGCCTCTGGAGTTGTTTGGTGATGAAATCAAGCAAACCCCTTTGGTGGGATGTAAATATATCAGCTCTCACGTGAACCCCCATAACCTAGCTTAGAGTCCTCTCACCAGCCAAACCTAGTTTATCACCGAAAGGGATAGTTTCATGGACTGTTGTGTGTTGGAAATTGCTGATCATCTGGAAATGAAGGCACTCACTCCCTCCTCCACTACCCAAACATAAAGCCCCGAGACAAAATACAGCTAAATTTAACTAATGTACCTTTGGCAAAGATATACCCAGCAGAGTTCAAGTGTACCAGTAACAAGCATGTTACAACATCAGTAAATGTGCGCAAACACACAAGGCTTCATCCTCCAATGTTTTTGGACCCCCCCCCCTTTTTCTCCCCTATTGTATCCGGCCAATTGCCCCACTCTTCCGAGCCGCCCCGGTCGCTGCTCCACCCCCTCTGCCGAGCCAGGGAGGGCTGCAGACTGCCACATGCTTCTTCTGATACACGTGGAGTCGCCAGCCGCTTCTTTTAACCTGACAGTGAGGAGTTTTGTCAGGGGAACCCCCCCCCCCCCTCCCCGAACAGGTGCCCCGACCGACTAGAGGAGGCGCCAGTGCAGCGACCAGGACACATACCCACATCCGGCTTCCCACCCGCAGACACAGCCAATTGTGTCTGTAGGAAAGCCCGACCAAGCCGGAGGTAACACGGGGATTCGAACCGGAGATCCCTGTGTTGGTAGGCCACGGAACAGACCGCTACCCTACCCGGCCTCATCCTCCTATATTTGACAGGACCTGACACTCATTCCATAGCCCCTAACCCTTACCACCAGCTCATTTTTTGGGACTCATGGTCCCCATGAATACAGAAATACAAACCACACACACACACACACACACACACACACACACACACACAACTTCGGCGTGGGATCGATCCTTTTCCTTTGGAACAAATCCCTGGCTGACCTGAGCAACTCAAACACATCCTTACAAATGGCCAGTCTGCTGGACCAGCCTCACTATTACAACTACCACCACACTCCTTCTGCTCCTCGCTCCCATTCACCACCTCCTCTATGACCTCTTTCGCTTCTCTCTTACCGCCTTCCATCCCTCCGTTCTTCTTTGGCCCATCTCCAGTTAGTGTGTGTGTGTGTGTGTGTGTGTGTGTGTGTGTGTGTGTGTGTGTGTGTGTGAATCTACAGGTTCCAGTTGGCTCACAATTCAGGTTCCATTATAATTGCAGGGTTCAAGGCCAGGACAGGGATAATAGCAGTTAGCACACACACACACACACACACACACCATTATCATCCTCCCCCCCACACCCATTCAGCCGGCCACACACCCAACACCCAACACCCTCACTTTCACATATTCCAGCCTCCTCACCACATACCTCAATAGACGGAGGAGGAGAGAGTACGGAGCGAGGAAAAGATAAAGGAGAGACACAGAGGGAGAGACAGAAAGAGACAAAGAAGAGAGGGACAGAGGAGAGAAGAGAGAGAGAGGAGGGGGAAAAAATAGGACGAGAGTATCTGGCTGCCCAGTTAATCATGGCCACATAATCCTGAGGAGACCTGGGACACACATGCTCAAACAATTAGAAAGGACTCACATACAGAGAAAGAACGCCGATTTAACAGTTTTTTTTTACATTTGCCCGGGAAAACCCTCACTCAACGGGGATCTGGTTCTTGTGAAAGTAGAAAATATCTGGTTTTAAGAACAAATCTTCTGTCTTCCACCAGAAATCTCCTCCTATGAGATGTTACCTTTTCTGCTGGCAGTGAATTTAAACCAGGAATGGAGGTAAATAATAGCCACGTACACGGCAAAACAACCCAGATGATAACTGTATGGCCCTAAAATTAGGGTTTAGGAAGAACTGAGAGCCTCTACAATAAACATTTCCAATTTTTCATACTCTGAAATGGTCTGTTCCAATAAGACGGTTATGGTTTATCCTCTCCCAGCAGCGTAGTCCAAGAAAAAAGGCCCTGCTAATTCTGTGGGGGAAAAAAAACAAAACCTGACAGAAATCTGTCCTTTTCCTGATAACGACATCCAGAGAAGGAGGCTAGTGTGCAATGCTTTAGCACATGACGTTTGAGTGTCAATTACAATGACAAACCCCAGCCATAAAAACCCCATAATCTTTAAATACTGTGTACAGCAGAAAAGAGTGTGACACCGGAAAGGGTCAAATTCGACCAAACCCACTCAAATAAAACGTCCCTCAGGACCCCTACCCTCTTCTGACGGTTCTCTGCAGCTTGCAGTTGGGCTGACATCCGCTCCTGCATCTTCCGGCAGTGGGCCATGACGGCCTCCAGCACGGAGATGGGGTTGGATCCCAGGGGCCGCCGCTCCTTGTCAGGCCCAGGCACCCCGCACTCGAAGTCCCTCTGCAGCGCCAAGAAGGGGTCTGTCAAGCTGTAGTGGCCGTAGCGCTCCTGCAGGAACACTTCCTTCCTCCTTGCCTAGAGAGAGAGAGAGAGAGAGAGAGAGGTCAGTAAACATAAATCTAAACTAACAGGAAAAATGTGTCTTCACTGTCATTCTGACTCTTTCAGCCCATCTAAGTCATGTGACTAGATCAGACTACAACGTCGGCATCTTCACAGAGTTCATCTGATTCGGTGCTGAAACCAATACCATCATCATAGCGCCGTAACACCTGGAACGTTCTCGAGGGTATTTTGGAGAGCGCACTGGGTGTGTGGCCATCGCTTGTGTACAAAGTTGTTTATGTGTGAAATTACAACCGAGGGAGAAAAGCAAAAACGGATAGTGAGGATGATGACACTTGAAGGCATAGGGTGGCTGTTGTACTCTTCTTCAACATCTCATCTGATTCCCCCTCTCCCCTGGACCCAGCCTCCATCCCAGTCCCAAGTTCTAGTCCCAGCATCAGGCGCAGTCATAGCGACAGCAACAACCTCACCCCGTGTCCCCAAGCCTAATTCTCTACCAGTTTGTTGGGGGCAACATTTGAGGCCTCTGCCCTCCCCCCCCGACCCCCCATCCCCCCGCTCAAAGCCAGCCTGGCTGACTCCAAAACCGCTCAGCATGGACATGGCAGCTATCAGGTTACACAGGGAGATAGTATGGGAAATGGAGTCATCAGCTGTAACCCTGTACCCTGCTCTGACCGCGTTAGACCGGTCACAGGTGGCAACAGTTCACAACGCCGAACCAGCTCCGAGAGTCGCTTACTGGCGTTCCCACAACGGCAAAGACTTCCTCAAGTAACATCCCCAGCCCTGACATTGCCACAACGAAAGACTCTTTCCATCCCACGCCGCTTTCATCCAACACCTAAATTCTGCACTCGAGTCAGTCGGTGTAGTCCGTATCCCATAATGACCACGCTGAAAAATTCCCCCCAGGTGACCCAGAGACCAGAGGAAATGAGTGGAGTCACTTCTCCGACACTGAACTTGTTAACATAACAGCTGGTGGTAACCGAGCTCGGCAGCTCAGAATAAACCCAGCGAATGCAACAGAGACACCTTCTCTTCCACATTGCACACATGCAGAAAAAGAAAAGAGAGGAGAGGTCATTTGGAGTAGAGGTCAGCGCCATAACCCAAGCCCGACGGGCTCGGCGGGCACTGACGGACTGCAGCCGGACCGTCTGCTACCGGCGCTGTTGACAGTTTGCGTGTGGCAGAGCTGACACGTGGCCTTTTTATCCAACGCCGCCTGGTCCAGCGGCTGCAGGTGACCGAACGGGCAACGCGTTTTTCTCTATTCCGCCCCAAGTCCGTTGTCCTGAAAGTGGACATACACTTATGAATGTCAATCACCATATTATTCGCTACAAAGATATTCGAAATAATCAGTGTCCTGGGGCGTCCGGGTGGCGTGGCGGTCTATTCTGTTACCTAGCAACACAGGGGATCGCCAATTCGAATCCCCGTGTTACCTTCGGCTTGGTCGGGCGTCCCTACAGACACAACTGGCCGTGTCTGCGGGTGGGAAGCCGGATGTGGGTATGTGTCCTGGTCGCTGCACTAGCGCCTCCTCCGACATATTTAGCATGACTTCACACAAACACTTCTTGCAACACTTACCAATCTAACTTAAGGGCAAAAGCACAACAAATGACCCAAAACCTTGCTGCTCTCTCCTGTCTGGTGGACATTACAACCGCAAGCTATACATGACGTGACTGCGACACGACACGACACAACACACACACACACACGATGGAGATGGGGACATTTGGCTTTATTTTCCATTAAATTAATCTGGCTCAACAACAGGTGTCATTTTTGGCAAACTTGATATTGGGCAGTGTACCTGTGGTGGATATTGGGCAGGGTACCTGGGGTGGATATTGGGCAGTGTACCTGTGGTGGATATTGGGCAGTGTACCTGTGGTGGATATTGGGCAGTGTACCTGTGGTGGATATTGGGCCGTGTACCTGTGGTGGATATTGGGCAGTGTACCTGTGGTGGATATTGGGCAGTGTACCTGTGGTGGATATTGGGCAGGGTACCTGGGGTGGATATTGGGCAGGGTACCTCTGGTGGATATTGGGCAGGGTACCTCTGGTGGATATTGGGCAGTGTACCTGTGGTGGATATTGGGCAGGGTACCTGTGGTGGATATTGGGCAGGGTACCTGTGGTGGATATTGGGCAGTGTACCTGTGGTGGATATTGGGCAGGGTACCTCTGGTGGATATTGGGCAGGGTACCTCTGGTGGATATTGGGCAGTGTACCTGTGGTGGATATTGGGCAGGGTACCTGGGGTGGATATTGGGCAGGGTACCTGGGGTGGATATTGGGCAGGGTACCTCTGGTGGATATTGGGCAGGGTACCTCTGGTGGATATTGGGCCGTGTACCTGTGGTGGATATTGGGCAGTGTACCTGTGGTGGATATTGGGCAGTGTACCTGTGGTGGATATTGGGCAGTGTACCTGTGGTGGATATTGGGCAGTGTACCTGTGGTGGTAAAGCCTGGTTTCTCTTTCAGCTGGAGTGGAGAGCCTGAGGTTAGCTCTACTGGCCCCATAGACACACCTGCCCTCAATTGAGTTGACAAGCAGTTATGTGAGTAAACGCTGTATTTATGCTCCCTCACTTGGCAGTGAGACTGGGACCTGACACACACACACACACACACACACACAGACACACAACCACCAAAAGGAACTTTGCTGCAGAGCTGGGTACAATAGAGAGGACGAACAGAAGGGATAAGCTTGAAAGACTCGTAATTTGTAAAAGTATAAAAACACGTGTGTGAATAAGTCGGTTCGTCCGTCCGCCCTTACCCAGTTGGCAAAAACATCGCCACAGTACAGTTGTTAATTTTTATGGCCAATACACATGTAAACACTGCCAGCTGCTGCCACATCTGCTTTTTAGGTTGTATGAGCACTCGACACTGGGGAAGGTTTGGGTTCCCAAATTACCACCAGCTGCCACGCTTTGTTCTGGTGGGCCCTGAACTTCACTGGTACAAGTCGGGCAAAGCCCTAAATTTCAGTCCCATGCAGACAGACGTCTAATAAGGACTCACACCTGCGACCAACAGAGGTTAAACCCAAGTGTGGAATTTTATGACCGACTGTCTGTGAAACCGGAATGCTCAGTTGTGAGCATCCTCCCTCCCCACGGACCGGGGAGGGAGAGAGAACTCATTTCAAAGTTGACGGCCATTGCAGTCGTGATGTAGAGGCAAGAGGCAGACAGAGGGAACGAGGGAGAAGGAGAAAAAAAGACATAAAGGATAACAATGACAGACAAGCACCAATGGCAGTCACCTGTGCTTGCAAGAAGCTTTG